>NC_079204.1:25403217-25698217 GCF_026745355.1 Beta vulgaris subsp. vulgaris | reverse complement strand
ATTTGTTTTCACCAGAATCAGGTGCTAAAATCTTAAATTTGTGCAAAGTTCAAAAATTTTGTGTGGAAACTAGCATCAATTTACCACTAAAAAAAACTTACATATCAAATGAGGAAAAAATCCTCCAAATTTTCAGATTTGAAAAAATGAAAAACAACTTACAACACTATAGACTCAGTACCAGAAGAGGAAAAAAATAGGAAAAATAGATTTAATCAGTTCCAACTATTGGCGTCCTGAGAAAAACATTCCCAACTATGATTTTTTATTATTCAGTCCTAACTTTAACCCCACCTTTATACTAGTGGTCCAAGTGGACTGGTGACTTGCTAAACCGGTAAAAAATGAACTAACCCTTATTTTTTATTTTTCTTTCACCAGTTTTTCTCTACCCCTCTTTCAGTCTTTCTCTTTCCTCTCTACTTCCTCCCCTTCCCCTACCACCCCACCACCATACAACCACCAATGCCACCACCCTCATCCCTCCGCCCCGCACATCCTTCTCCCAGCCCCCACCCCGCAGTCCTAGAACACCTCTACTGGTTGCTGCCCACCCTCTAACCCCCAACCCAAATCCCGTGCATCCTCCCTATTTCTCTCTCGCCTCACTAGTAGAATAAATGCTATTTGCTGCGGTGATGTTTGCTGCGGTTTTACCTATACGCAGCAATATAACACACAAAAAGAAAAGAAAAAATAAAAATTGACAATATTGCTACAGTTCCCACCCAAAACCGCAGCAATATTGTCTAACGGGCACTTTTTAAAAATAATGTGGGGCCCTGAACAACAAATATTGCTACGGTTTCCACGTAGGACCGCAATAATATATTAAAAAATATTTTTTTTTATATATTGATGCGGTCCTACGTGGAAACCGCAACAATATTAACCAAAAAAAGACAGGGCACTCGCGTGTGAAATATAAAACACAAGACTTAGGGTTTCTTCCCTCACTTTCCATCTCTCTCTTAGCGCCTCTCTCTCAACCCTCTCTCCCCTCTCTCAGCCTCTCAACCCTCTCTTCATCTCCCACGCAGTTCTCTCTCATCACTCTCAACGTCACTTCATCTCTTCGCCTCCGACCAGTTTCTTTGACCGCCTTCCTTCGAACGAAGCGGACGCGACGAAGCCAATCGCAGCCTCCGACGAGTTTCTTTCGTCGCCGTGCCTCTTCCTCGACCGCAAGTCGTCATTGGCCGACGTTGAAGCCGTTCATGTTCATATTCTCGACGTTGAAGCCGTTGAAGCCGTCGTCCTTCGCGATGTTCATTTCACGACGAAGTGTTTTCTTTATTTTCTTTATTTTTTATTTTTATGTTCGATTTAGATCTCACAATAATTTCTGTATTTTTTATTTTCTGAATTTTTTTAAATTTCTGTATTTTAAAATTGTCGCGTGGTTGTGGAGATGTTGGTGGCGGGTTTTGCTACATTTTGTTCCAATGATGAAAGTAGTGAACATCTAATAAAGTCTTAAGTTTAGTCTGTTGTTTTGTTTTTAGCAATGGAGGTTTCACTTAGTGAATTTTTGGTGTTTGAAGTTTGAAGTTTGGAGTTTGGAGGAGGGTATGGTCTGGGAAGTGTGGATCGTTAGTCGGAAATGCTAGATTTTAGGGGGGAATTTGGCATGTGATGATAGTCAGATGAGAGAAAAGACTCGTAGTGGGTTAGTAGAGAGGTGGGTAAAGAGGTAAGAAATGGGTAGGAAAGCATAGTAAAATAGTGAATCTAATTGCCGTGAGTCCTTGACTAGCGAGCCAACTGAAGAAATTGCTTTGTTTAGTTTTCAGTCTATTTAACTACATTTTAGCTAAATGAGTAGTGTCTATGTTTCTTTATATTCTACTCCCTCTGTTTAGCTGGTTGATCTGATATAATGTTTTAGTTACTTTTAGTTTTTATTGCATTTTAAGTACTTTTAACATTGAAAATTTTAATTTCAAATTTTTTTTTTTTTTTTGAAAAAATGTACCTATTGCTGCGGGTTTGGCCCAAAACCGCAGCAATATGTGTACTTTTTTAATATTAAAAAAATGCATATTGTTGCGGTTTGGCCTAAAAAACCGCCGCAATATTGGTAGATATTGTTGCGGTTTAAAACTGCAGCAATATAATTAATACCTATTGCTGCCCTCTTAATTGCTGTGCGCCCAAAACCGCATCAATATGCCACTTTTTGACCGCAGCAAATAGCATTTATTCTATTAGTGCCTTCATCTTTAAGGGTTTTCGGGAGGTGGCTTCAAAGGTGGCGAAGGTGTTTCGGGGGTGGGGGAGGTGTTTTTGGGGGTGATTTCGGGGGTGGGGGAGGTGTTTCAAAGTGATTTTGGGGGTGGTGGCAGCGGGACAAGGGAGTGAGTTTTAGGACGGAGGAGGGGTGGCTGGAGCAGGGGAGGGGTTTAGGCACATAATGGGTGGTTGGGGCAGGGGAGCTGAAGGAATGAGATATTTCGAGGGAGGGGTGGCTGGAGCAGGGGGAGGGGTGGCAGGGAAGGGTTTTCGGGTGCAGGGATTTTTACAGGCGGGATGAGGGTTGGCTGAGGAAGGGGGTGGGTAGCGGGGGCAGGAGAAGGGTTGGCGGGTGAGGGGTTAGGGGAGGTGGGGGATGGGGTAGTGGGTAGTGGGGTGGAAGGTGATTGGGGTGGGTGGTAGTTAAGAGGAGGAGGGAACAGTGAAGGAAGGATGGAGTGAGGAAGAAGATAGCAAAAAAAAAAGCAAATTACCTGCTACGATAGGTTTCTAAGTTCTAACCTGCTGAGACTATTATTGTAAAATACCCTTCAAAGTTGGGACTGAACAATAAAATACCATATTTGGGACTGTTTTTGTCAGGACACCCATAGTTGGGACTGATTATATCAATTTTCCAAAATAATATTCACCACTACATATTTAATAGCGATTTTTCATATACATTAGATGAGGAAAAAAAAGTTCAACAACATATTAAGAAATAAACTACATCGCCATTTTCCTCATCAGTAGATCTATAAAAAAAATTTAACTAAAACTAAAATCTAGGACCTTGATCTTCTTCAACTTCATCAAGCATGCATCGAGTACAACATTCAAATTCTTGATGCACCGAAGCAGCGAGTTAAGAGATTCAGGCGAGAGGAGGTGCCGGAGATGTGTGAGTGACAAAATTGCAAAAAAATATTAACTTTGATCCGATGATTTTGAGATGAAGGAGAATGAAGTGTGAACAGTGCTGGGATCTCCTCCGTACGAATAATGCTGCCGCGTTTTGTGGTGTTGATGACAGATGACGTGGGTTTTGGTGGTGGTGATTCGGTGGTGGTGGGAGAGAGTGAGGGTTGTTGGTGAAAGTGGGAGGGAGAGAGGAACGCAAGTGAGAGTAAGAGAAAGAGAAATGCAACTGAAGATCGAAGGTTGAGCAACTGATTTGTGAAGGCACACCTCTTTTATATTATAAGATGATATGTGTCGGATGGGCCTTGTGGGTCTGACGCAGATATTGTTAGAATTTTTTAATTTTCTACGGGTGGTCATGTGTACTTCTTTTCTTGAGATATGTAGAAAGGAAAGCTTTGTTGACATTTGTATTTTGTCTACTCATGTTTTTGAGTGCCTTATTTTTATAATCTTAAATGGCACATTTGACTCTATTTCAGAAGTCATAACTTCTTAGTTTGTTTGCTTTTGCCCTTTTTTTTTTCTAGCAAAGACATATTTAGGTCAAATCTGTGATTGGTGAACTGAAGGAACATTTCCAATCACATTCAATGAGATCTTACAAAATAGGATTCCAAAGGTATGATTCCAATGGTGCCCCTTATTTTCTCTCTTTCTCTTTCTTACCAAATGTTGTTTTATTTGATATTGCAAATCAATTAGTCCAACCTTTTCTGATTCACGTAGCTTGAAGAAGCTATAGAGTCGATTACAAAAAGTACTAGTTTGAAAGGCTCGTTGGAATTGATCCGGCAATGGCATTTCGACTGTAATTAGAGGTTGATGCAATCCTTGACTAGATCTTTTTACTAGAGCCAGTAAAACGGTAGCTACTAAGGCGTAAATTGCTCGTTTTTGTTGATTGTCTTGGAGTAGTAATGTAAAATAGGGGTGCTTGTTGAAATAAATAGGGAGATGTTCAAGGAGGTGTAGCGAAGAGAGGCAGGGTTCTAGGGAGTTCATTTTTTAGAAATGAGGGATGAAAGGAAGATGGAGAAGAGGGGCAGGTGTTGGATAAGAAAGAGTAGCTGGTGACATTTTGAGATTCGATGGGAATGAGGAGGAGAGAGTGAGGTTATCACCCTAGGTGATAGAATTATGTATAGCATATTATATAATAAAATAGGGCATTGTTGGAGCATGTTTAATATTCATTTTATTATATGATACACTTTCGCTGTTCTTTTGAGGATCGAGAGCGAGTTTGAGACAATTTGAGTAAGCAGTTGTAGGAGAATATTTTGTTATTTGAGTTTCTTTTTGGAAAAAAAGTAATGGTAATACAAGGATAGGGGAGAGTTATTGAGAAGGATGGAGAAAAGTCTAGAAGAGGGAAGATGAGCAGATGAGAGTTGAGGAGAAGATATGAAATGTTAGAGGTTGAGTAAGGGAGGAAAAAACAATAAGAATATCAAAGTGAGAAAGAAAGAGTCGGTTTTGAAGAGAAAAGTAGTGTTGTTCGACCTTATTTCTTATTAAATAAATACGAATAATAGAAAAATACATGAATAATTACAGTTGGAAAATCTATTTAACTAAAAGAGTAATTATGTGAACCACGTAATGATATATGAGAGATTGAGGAGTGAAATGTGCGTATTGAGCTTAGTAACACATTAATTAGACGAGAACATAACTTGCATTGTAAGCTTGAAATGGCAGAGGTTATCATGGACGTCAATTTTTGCTTTTTCACATCTATAATTCAAAATTAAACATAAAATTTTTGTTGCAATGTGTAGCCTTGTCCTTGGAATGTCTAGAATGTTCAATATTTCTGTGTTTGCTATCAATTAATCTTTCATGAATTTACAGGTATGATTTCATGCCTCTCCAAGGCTTGGAGTTAGATTATTAGTTCTACTACTTGGATTATGTCTTGTAGTAATCAAGGAGTTCCCATGTAGCATCCCAAGGAAAAATTGACTGGGAAGCTATATGTAATTTACTTTTAGATATGGACTTTCGCGGAGAATGGAGCTCTGAAGAGATGGTTGTATTTCAGTCTTGAAGTGGCAATATCTTAGAAAGACTAAGCAGATGTAGCATCACTTGGCTTTTACAATAATCGAAATCTTCTGAACTCTTATGTAAATAAGATAATGCACATATCTTTCGATTTTATTAGCTTTTTTTGGTAGACCACTTTTCGTGCACCATTACAAAATAATTGGTTGACGGACTAATCATACCAAGGATTCATATTATTGCAACTTTTGTTTTTTTTTTTTGTCTTCTTGGTTTTGGATTATGCCTCTATATAACAATTAGTTGATAGCTAATAGTTGTTTTCAGTAGTTGCTCTCTAGTAGCCGACATAACAAGTTGAATATATATATGTGGTAACATTTAGCAAATTTTGGATAGTTGTTAGTTTCGAATGCATAAAATGACTTTAAGGATTTTCTCTTAATGGAAGTTCATTCATAAATAAACTACTTGAAGCGGTACTCATATAGTCATATAGTTTCATCATTACCCTTGATAAAATAATTGTCATCAATTTTTAGTAAGAAATTACAAAAATATGGTATATTTAACATGATAAATTTACATAAGTTAATACCTTACGAAACTAATAGTATCCATTATTAAGTCTAATTGAAGTGGAACTCATATGTCATAGTTTGTTCTTTCTCTTCCCTTTCTTTATAAGTTGTCAGTTGAGGTACGAGAACTTTATTGCATCTATCCTATGGAGTTCATCTTTTATGAACTACATATGTTCAACATCCAAGGGGGCAGAGTTGGCCATGGCCTCTATATCCTCCAATTTTATGTTATCATTTTTCTTTATATGAAATATAGACTTCTATTTTCCTCGTAAAGTAATCGAGGAAGATTTTTTTTCCTTCTACAAAAAAACAATTTCATCACCCTATATTCACTTATTGTAGGAAAAAATATCATAGATAACTTAAGTTGATTACTAATACATTTTAATTTATATACAAGGCCACTAAGTTCATGTAAGTTAAGGCCAATAGTTTGGATTATAACTACAAAAAAATTATAACTACATAGCTTATGCTCTTAACTATCAAGTTTAAATGTTTTTGTTTTCCCTAAATGGATTATGCTAATGATCAGGACCGGTCCAGGCAGTTCGGGGGCCCTAGGCAAAACAATATTTATGGGACCCTATCCCGGTATTAAATAGTTTGGGTTGGAGGTTCGACGAAATAATTCTTAGAGCAACACACTACAGTCATATCAATTTGTTAGGACATCTCCCTTTGAGTCTCTGCACCTATTTTTTTTATTCTTGTTTTATGAATCATAGCTTCACAAAATTAAGAAATTAATAAAAAAATAAATACAAATATCGGATCAATAACAATATTCAACTATGAAATTACGGTTCTTGATTTCAACAATAAAAAAATAGGCAAAACGTTTTAGAGTTTTGATGGAAATTAAAGTTGGAACTTGTTGATGCATTTAATGGCTTGGATTTATTGGCCAATTGGAGTTTAAAGAATCCTTGAAAACATAGGATCATTGTACGTATTAGACATGAGATAATAGATTATGGAACAGTTCTTTTTAATTCCCTTCTAAATCATAACAACCTCGTAAAAATTCTTGGGCCCCTTTCAGGCCCTGGGCCCTAGGCGGTCGCCCCTTTGGTCTAGGCTCAGGGCTAGACCTGATAATGATAAACATTTAGTTGTACGTAATTATTTTTGCTATCTTAGGAGGCTGCGCGCAAAACGCGCAGTCCAACAACTAACAAAATGGAAAAATAGAAATTTGTATAGAAATTCATAAATATCAATTCTCTCATAAGAACGATATCATTTATGTCCTGTATTTCAAAATTAATATTTTAATTTAAATTTGTACTTTTTATAGAGTATCTTTGACTAACTCACTAAAATCCAAACTTTCAGTATCAAGTGGCCGAAGTGGCTGCTAGCGTGCTACAGTTTAATTGTAATTCCTCTATTTCAAAATCAATGTTTTAATTTAAATTGGAACTTTTCTATAGACTATCTTTGATTAACTCACTAAAATCCTAACTTTCAGTATCAAGTGGCGCAAGTGGCTGCTAGCCTGCTACAATTTAATTTACAATTTTCCTGCATACTGGCCAGTGGCCAGTCCACTGGGTTCTAACGTGCTACACTAGCTTTCCTACCTCTAGTTTATTTATCCATATAAGTTACATACTACAGACACAGTAAACTTCTAGTCGTATGGTAGGAATAGTTTAGAATTGATATTCGTCAAGTTACATACCAAGTCATGTGGGTGCATGATTTTCAAATTCATAGTAGGAATATATTATTATTGATGTCAACATACTTCAATGCCTTTGCTTTGATGAAACTACTGTTAATTTAAGTGCCGGAACTCGAAAGATATTTAAGAGAATTAAAAATATAATATTTATTTTTAAAGGAGTTATAAATAAAAATTCAGCTATTTTATTTAAAACATTTACATATTTAACATTAATTTTTAGTAAAATTTAAAAGTTGGGGAGATCACAGTGGGAGACTGCAGCTCACCAGTCACCAGCTCCCACCTACTTCCATAGGTCATTTGTGATGTCAAAGCAAATCAAAGACCAGTTGCTAGATGGTGAACTCGTATTTACCATTAGAATGGTAGACAAAGCCTAAAACGCAGCTCAAAAAACATAAAACGCGTGAAACTAATGCACATCAACTGCTCTTCAATAAACATGTGAAAATAAAGTACATCAATTGTTCTCCAATGAACATCGATCTCGACGATTCTCCTTTGTTAACCTTTAGCTTTATGTTTCTTAGTTTGTTTATTGCAGATATTTCTTTGTTCATTGTGTATTCTTTGTTTGTTCATTAGGTTGAGTGGTCGTTTATCAGATATTTCCTCTTATGTTCATCTTTTTTTCTTGTTGTTCATTGCTGATTTAGATATTAATTGAGTCTCGTGTATTGTTCTTTTGTTCTTTTGCTTAGTTTGTTCATTGAGGATGTTGTTTTGTTTATTATGTTGAATGGTGCACACCATTTAGATGATAGACACGTGTCTACCATCTAATTTGCGATCAAAGACTAATATAGCTAAATTGTCACTTTAGATCTCAAAATATTTACTCTAATTGTTTTAAAAGTTACCAAAACATATTAAAATTTACCGTAGTTTTTGCATAATTGTAAGAAACAAAACACAAGTTTTGCTATAAACAAATATTTTAATCAGAAATGAACCATATAATTCATGAATTGAAATTTAGATATCGTACCTATGCAGCCTTGCGGGAGGTATGGGTTCCCTGTAAATCCATCTTTGCATTTGCAATGATATCCAGCTTGGTTTGGTGAATCTTCACATAAAGTGTTACTTTTGCACAAGCAAGTCCCATTTGATTGAGCAACAGAGCATTTTTCTGTTCCAATTGCCCAATTAAAAACTACGGGAAGTCTTATATTGTTTTTCAGGTAGAAGTTTAAGTCTTGAGTCAAATTCATTTTATGGTATCTATACTCATTCTTTGCCACAGGATAAGCAGCACTACATGGATTGAACGATAAAACATTGCTATGATTCGAATAGCTTCCGATTGTCGTCGAGATGTTTGTCACTTCATCCGGGAGCGAGGCAACACAACAACCAACACCGTTGCAAGCATCGTTGGGCACTTCTACTAGGTCGTTGCAACTAGTCATGCAGCCGGTTTGGTAAGGTTTGCCATGCCTAATACCAGTGAACCAAACATATGTGTCGCACCCCATGCCTATTAGCAAATTATTTGTGCTAGAAATTGTAAATCCTCTTATGTTGACCAAGGCAGTGTAATTGCGATTGAACTTGTTTTCATCGTAGCATTCGTAAGAGATGTCACGGTTAATGCATATTTCTCCTGTTAGTACTGAGGTGTTGAACACCGCGAAATTTGTACCGAACAATGGCTGTGGAGGTGTCGTGTTGTAGTCACAAAATATTTTGAAGTTGTTATGAGGGTCTTCATAGTAACAACCATCTTCTAAACCAAATGGATAGGGAATGCTAACGTTTCCACACCTTTCTGGGCAATGCGGAGCTATGACTTGCGGTGTCCGCGACGACGATGATGCAAACATATCCCCTGCCATAAGTAGAACTAACACCCAAACCATGAATATTATTGATAGATGAACGTGACATAAATAGCCCATGCCTAATGATTTTCTGAGTGTTGTTTGCTTTGATTTTGAACCAAGTCTAGAGTTCATATGAACATATTAAATACTTCTTGATGACCACCTACCAGCATCATCGCTCTTTAAATAAAAGTTAGTTATAGAGGACAATATAATATTCCGTATTCATTAGTTTAACCTTTTCAAACGTCACCTACTACTTCCAAAAACAGCGTAGGCACAAGTCATACATCTATCTAGTACGACTAGTAGTTGTCAATGTCTTTTTGTAGAGTGGCTTTAGTTGAAATAATTACAAATTTCTCTTACGTAAAACATCACTAGATATACATTGAAGTCCAAGTTGAGATTTAACTATACAAGAAATCATGTTGGTTTGGCTGTTAAGAGAGTATTATATAGTTAGACAATCTAAAAAATAATTATTTACTTCCTGAAAGATAATCACAAAAGCCGAAATTAAATTAAGGACGCAAATTTTTTGAAGAAAAACAATACTACTTGTGTACCGTGTCTATTTGGTGCATGTTTTGGATAACAGCACAAGACCGTAACCCAAACTAAATTCGGCAGCTTGGATAGATTTTGACTTGCAAAACTCAAAAATAACTGGGAAGCTGTAAAATGTTATGAGCTTTACGATGAAAAGATAAGTTATTTAAAACAAGATTTACTTCTATTTAAAAATGAAATAGAGAAAAATACAATGTATATAAAATACAAAAGTCAAAATATTAGGATAGCTTTATAGCCGTAATTTCACTCGTCTACTCTTTTGTCTCTCTCACAGTCTCACTCATCTATTTTGCTCCTCTCGTCGCTGCTATATGATGACTTTTTTCCTTTGAGCTATGTGTGTAAAGATTGAACAGTGCCAGACAAATTTGTTTTAGCTGTAGGTAAGCATTCATTTTATTTGTTCTCTCTTAATGTTGTGCCGGGACAAATGCTGCATTTATGGAGAACAACTTACAAAACTTAGGGAATCACCCTTAGAATATTCCTATGGTCACAAGACGCAAACATAAAAGGCACATAGACCCAAAAAGATAAGTAGTAGAGTAATAGTTTATATAATTACATGAATGCCATTAAGATAGTTTTCTCTTCTCATCTCAACACCCCCCCTCAAACTGAGAGTAGTTAGCCATTAAGATAGTTTTCTCTTCTCATCTCAACACTCCCCCTCAAACTGAGAGTGGTGAAGACACTCCCAGCTTGGTCAGTCGCAGTTGATGTTGAGCCACAAGAAGTTGTTTAGTGAATGTTTCAACTACTGCTTGGATAAGGGAATGTAAGTGGGTTGAATGATGTCTTATTGAGCTTTGTCTCTGATAAAATGACAGTCAATTTCCACATGTTTTGTCTTATCATGGTGCATTGAGTTTGCGAAAATAGCTAGAGCAGCTTCATATATTGTCACAAATAACAGGAATAGTGCCAATATGAGGAAGAACTGAGTCTTTAAGAAGTTGCTTCAACCAAAAGACTTCACACACAGTGAGGGGAATGGATCTATATTCATCCTTAGTTGTGGAACTAGCAACAACATTTTGTCTTTTAATCTTTCAAGAGATAGGAGAATGGCCTAACATGAATCAAAAACCAGAAGTATATCTTCTAGTGAGAGATGCACTTGAGGATGAGGTAAGAAGTATGACTTTATCTGAGGTGCCAGAGAGGTACCTAAGTACTCTTTTTGCTTCTTGAAGGTGAACACAAGTTGGTTTATGCATGAATTGGATGAGAAGATGAATAGAAAATGTATGTCGGCTTGGTGAGAGTGAGATAAATGAGCTTTCTAATAAGTTTGATAAACCGAAGCATCAAGCAAAGGATCTCCAAAGTCTGCAGTAAGTTTGACATGAGAGTTCATAGGGATTTTGATAGATTTTGCAATGAGTCATATTGTACTGCTTGAGTGCATTTGTGAGACATTTTTTCCAAGAGAAAGAAGCCCTCCTTGGTTCTGCCAACTTCAATATCTAGGAAGTATCATATTAGCTCCCCTAGGTCCTTCATATGAAACTTAGTAAGAAGAAATCGCTTAGCTGCTTGTATACAATGCATATCAGTGCTAGCTATCAAAAGATCATCAGCATATACTAAGGTAGCAGTAAAAGAGCCTCCTTCTGCTTAGTAAATAGAGAGTAATCTGATTTTGATTAATGAAATTTAAAGCTTTTAAGAGCATCACTTAATTTTGCAATCCACTGCCTAGGGGCTTGTTTCAAGCCATAGAGATTTGTTCAACTTGCAAACTTTGTTGGACTTTGGTTCATTGTGGAACTCCCCCTCATACTTAACTGCAATTCTATGGCCTAGGTCATGATACCCAGGTGGTAGGGTCAAATACAACAGTTTCATGTAATTCACCATGGAAAAAGCATTATTAACATCCATTTGGTGCACAATCCAGTTTTGAATAGAAGCAACAATTAGGAGAGATCTCACTATTGCTAGCTGAACCACACGAGCAGATGTCTCTTCATAAACTATATCATACCTTTGTCTATTCCTAAAAACCACCAACCTTGCCTTGAGTCTATCAGGACTCCCATTTGGATTATTTAGTCTTATATAACCATTTACACCCGATAGGTTTTTCTTGGGTGGAAGGTCAGTTACTTCCCATGTGTGATTAAGTTCAAGAGCACTCAACTCCTCATTCATTGCACACACCTACTATGGTTGAAGAACAATATGTTTGAAGTTTTTAGGCGTAATGCTACTCTTAGTGATGATTTGAGACATGAAACATAGAAACTGAGGGGTTGTGTGAGTTACTGCAAGATTGTATCTGTGATGCATTTTTATGCATCACAACTTGTTTTTCTAGTAATCAATTAACCACGCACCATGGGGATTTATGAATCCTGGTTGACTGTCTAACAACAGGTTCAATAGGAACAATATTTGTGGTAAGTTTATTAAGCACTTCTTTAGGGTGTTCTATCCTCTCTTAAGGTAAGGTGTGTATCCACTTTTAAATTATCATTTTTTCTTGTAGTCTTTATCCAATCATCATATCTATTGTTGTAACTTATAGGTAAGGGAGTATTTTGCTCAATAGTAGGTTTATTTGTGATGCCATGTTTAATGTCTCTTTCTTGCATGATTTCATGGGAATAGTTTTGATTGCTTGTTTAGAGTAGCCATAGGTACTCGGGAGAGGTATTTGGTATTTATAGAGTGCATTACTCCTTTTGGATCATTGATTATGTTTATTAGGATGAGAATTATTCATGTATTATTCGTGCTAGTGGAGATTCTTAATTCTAGATGTCTTTATTAATTGATTTTACATTGTGTATTCTTAGTAGATGTCATAATTTATCATTTTATTTGTTCAACACCTTTTCACCATTGTTTCTCACTTGTTTAGTTAAACTGAGTCCAGATTTCTAGTGTTTGATACCATTTGTCCCTGTGGATTCGACCTTGACTTCCCCTGCTAAATAGTGAGAAGATGGAGTACACACTCACAAACTCCATGAATTCTTCTTCTATGGGAGAAACTTTTTATAGAGTGGATGCTCTTTATGAGGTGATAAAAGCCAAGGACTTCAGTTTGCAACTTCATGATTCATTACAAACGATCTTGATGGGTAGTGCCGATGAGGAAGATTGGGACACCAAGGAATACAAGAGACTTCTAGAGGAAACACGAGCCATTGAATCTGAAAAGCCTCTTGATGAGTGATATTTATATCACTCTAAACCCCTTATTTATCCCTATATTTAAACTTTCTTTTCTATTTTACCCTCTTTTATTTGTTTGTTTTGCTTAAAATGCACCTTTTTATTTTTACTAGTTCTTTTTAGATATGTCTTTGTTTTACTTTTCAAGTTACTTTTAACATTATTTTCTTGGTTCTTTATAGATTCAATTGAAATATACTTTTAATTTCATCTATAAAAGCCAAAGGAATGCACAAATGTGGAGTAGACCATGAATGATATAGGGAAGGAGGCAAATGAAAGTTGAAGAAGCAAGATTCACAAGATGGTCCACTTTGAACGACCATATCTTCCATACTACACATCATTTTTCAGTGATTTAAATTGGAGATTAAAATTTGGCTCATTATCTTTCCAACGATAGGTCACATGCTTGATTTGCATTAAAAATGAGAAAGTTATGGTCATTTGAAGTTGAGCGGTTTGCCCAGTTTTCTTAGGAGCGCCCGCTCCCTTTTTCAAAGGAGTGCTCGCTCTTTGTTTTTGGAGCTCGCGCTCCCTTGTCGCTCTCTGGTCGCTCCAACTTTCTGTCTTTCCCAGTTATCACAGGAGCGCCCGTTCCTTTCAAATTTCCGGACAGCTCTGTTTTTTTTTTTTGCGACTCTTTGATGATGTAATAGTTGGACCTATAAATAGGACTCATCCCTATTTATGAAGGGAGTTTTTTTTTTGGAGGTCAAGTTTTTCTTTCACCACTCTTAGTTTTTTTTAGGATAGTTTTTAGGGTTTTAAAGAGGTTTAACCTCCATAGTTTAGTTTAGGGAGAAAAGGGAGAAAACTCAAAGAAATGTGGAAGATTGTAGATTCAAGGGTGACACGTGTATTGGAACTTTCAACCATTAATCAATGAGCATTTCTTACTCTATCTCCTCTTTTATTGTTTTATTTTAATTGTTTTTCTTAGATTAGTTGTTCATGATTAGTTTAATTATTTATGATTTATTTTATTTAGGTTAATGTTAGATTAATGATTATTATCAAGTTATTAAAGTTTAATTTCTCTAAAGTCCTCATTTTTGTATTTATGGAGTAGTTTGTCGGTTAGGGTTTGGGTGAAAACCCAACCATGATTGAATTGGGCATTTGAGATTGGATTTAGAGATTTGCGTGATTAAATTATTGCTTGTTTAGCTCTTCTAATCTATGTTGCATTCTCTTTGATCACTTGAATGTCATATTAGATGGTATTGATTGATTTGGGTTGTCATGAGAGTGTGACCTATTGATTTATATTATTGACTTGGGTTACTTTGAACCTCGGGATATGTTAGTAATGGATGAGAGTCCTTATTTGATGTCTTTGAGGATTTCTCCGCCTATGGGAGTAGGATGGGAGTTGTGTGTTGGGTCAATAGCTTATTCAAGTAGTGTTCATGTATTATCTCTATGTTTGATATTCTTGTGCCTATTTCATGATTAGTTGGTGTTTAATCCCATCTCCTAACTTTAGTTATCTTTGATATCTAGCTTTTTCGTAGTTCTTAGTTGGTTATTAACAATTTTCGACTTGATTTCGGCCTAACTTATTGTTTTATTAATACATATTGGTGCACCTTAGTCCCTGCAGATTTCGACCTTTACTTATCACTTTACCTAGTTTAGTGATTTAGTTAGGTTTTGTTTGATTTAGGAGATTAGTAACGACCTAATTTATCCTTTGTCAAAATGACGCCGTTGCCCGGGACTTCGGCTAACATTGATTTGTGTTGATTAGATGAGTCTAGGCCATGTGAATATTTCTCTTTTATTTGTTCTATTTGATTTCATTTTCTTTTCTTAAAAAAATTTTGAAAATGGCAATCTTTTCCCTTCCCCAATATGAATATGAAGTATTTTGGAGGTACTATTGGAGGCTTGGAGATTCTCTTGGTTGTGACCATAGTTTTGAAAAATGGGAAATATGTGATGTAATGTTTGAGGGTCTAAATGAAGAAACTAGAAAGGTGGTAGAGTCATGTCTAATGGTATTTATGCTCAATCTTTGGATGAGGCTTGGAGTCTATTTGAATGGTTGGCTAGAGATACATATGAATGGGAAATGTCAATGCATGCTAATCAAAATCTTGAAAATTTCTCTAGTTATGAACCCGAGACTTGATTTCTCCCCCATCTTCCTTTCATTTGGATGAATTTGCTAATGTTGCCATGTATCTTATGAATTGTCTTCAAGCCCTTGCATAAATTCATATGATCAATCTTATGCTACCAATGATGAACCCCTTCCCCAATTTGATTCTCAAAATGCTCCCCCAACTATTGTTGATCCCCTTTTGCAATTAGAAATTGATTTGAAATTGCTTAGGGAAACATTAGGTCGCAATGATGACATTCTTGAGTTTAATGATGTTGATTCGAGGGATGTTAAAAATGAAAATCAATTGGGAAAGAGTAGCCTAGATCTTGATGATGGTTTTTGGAGTAGTGATGATGAGGAGTATGCTCTTGAGGAGAAAAGCCTATTATTGAGGATATTGTTGAAATTGAGGATGTTTATGAGTCTATTCATTCTCTTTTTGAATCTAATGTGTCTACCTCTAATGAATTGGACCTTACTCTTCCTCCTTGTGCTTTAGAGTGCCTACCCTCTCCTACTACCCTTCTTGCTCGAGTGAAGATCTTGGTCAATTTGAGAGTGAGATACATTATTTGGTGGTTGGTAATGTTTTTGAGGATTTAGAGGATGGAAAAGATGTTTGTAAGGAGTCATTGGTCAAAAAGCTTGTGATTTGAAGACTTATGATATAGGAGAAGTCATTTGTGAAACCTTAGTTTCTATTCCTTCACCTTATATCCCATTTTCAAGAAAGCTTGACCTACTTCCGTCCTTTCCCATCTCTTTCCCTTATTTACCCAAAATACCTCCATTAAATGAGCCACCTTCATCCCTTCCCTTTCAAGTGCCCAATTTGATTAATTTTGAGGAAGAGAGTGAGATTCCCACAAAAAAAGAGTTTGTTGAGGAAACTTTGCCATTTTATTCTTCTTTTTATTTTGATTCTTCTTTTTCTTATTTCTTTGTTTTCCTTTTTGATCCTTCTTGTTTTCGGCATACCTTTCCTCTTTTGCATGAAGTTGCACTATATCTTGTGCATGCTTTTTATTTAAGTATTGCATATGCTATGTTAATGGAAATGTGTGCTAGTGCATTTGACAAACTCTTGCGATCTTTGAATTGCTATCTACTAGAACGGTCAAACTTAGGACCTTAAATAAGCCTTTCTCGGGAAGTAACCCGTGATTTCTTGCTTTCATTTTATTTTAGTATTTTTTATTTTTATTTTTTATCCTTGATTTATTTAGGTACATAATTGGAATAACATTCATTCTCGATAGCATGTGGAAAGTAAATCATGGTTTTGAGGAACATGATTAGAAATGGAGAAATTGGGTCATTTGCGGGTATCTACACCCACCTATCATCCGGTAGCACCTTCCTTTTCTCTTTCTCTTATGCTTTATGATTGTGGAACATGTGTTGTTGGTTTGGATGTTTCTTCCCCCTCCCTCCCTCCCTTTGATCGTCTTGTTCAAGCATTGAGGACAATGCTTTATTCTAGCTTGGGGGAGTAGCTATTCGCTAGCTTGGGGAGGTGTATATACTTTATTTCTTTACTTTTCTCATTTTCAAAAAATTTCAAAATTTAAAAAAATATTTTCCTTTCTTTTCTTTTCCTTCTAGTTTTGAGTTCTTCTTAATAAAGAAAAACTTGAAAAAAAAAATGACAAAAAGGATGTTTGGCAAAATGAAAAAACAAAATTTGAGTAATAAGAAAAAAAACAAAGGATTTCATGCCCAAGGAAGATGCTAGTTGTTGATATATGTGGATTCCTTGCTTTATTTTGAGTAAATGTTTAGAGCTCCTTTTGTAAGAGTGTGAGCTTGGGTTGTGATGTTTTAGGAGGTGATTAATCTTGATTGCATTAGAGTCTACCAAAATGAAACTAATGAATGCTCAATTGGATGTCTAGTCTTGAAATCTTGACTAGTTGCTCATGCTTGGTATTTTGCTTCTATTTGCGGTCCCATGTGTCCTTAAGTGCACTCCTTGTGTCCCGAAATAAAACTCTACAAGAAACTTAAGCTTTAATTTTTATTATATGTAATAAGTGGCACAAAAGCCATAAGTGCTTATAGTCTTCTATGCAAAGTTAATCTCATATTTGTGTATTGAAGTCCCATAATAAGGGAACAAAAAGAAAAAGCCAAAAACAGTTAAAAAAGGCGTGAAAAATGAAAAGCACAAAAAGAATAGAAAAGTTCAATAAAAGAGGTCAATTTGTGGATGCCTCCCACACTTAGTTCCATTTTTTTTTGAGTAGTTTGAGTGAGCTGGAATTGTGTGTTTAAGGAAAGTGGACTAGCATTTGGAATTTTTATACCTTTGAAGAGCCTTTGTCTTTTGGATAACAAGGTGCTCTCCAACGAGCGAGTAAAAAGTCTAATTAGGTGTCCTATTGCAATCTTGATTAGTCTCTTTCTCTACCCATAACCTTTAACTACATTTGAAAATTAGTTGTCTTTAAAGTTGTTCTTTATCATTGCTTGTGAACCATTTCATTGATAGTTGACTTGGGCATAAATCTTGAGTTTGTTGAATAAATGATTGAGGAAAAGCTAAGAGTTGTGGGTTTAAACTCTTGGGAAACCCTCGCGAGATCTCACTCGCCCTCTAGAGCGATTTAGGGGTTTAAAGAGCTTGTTGCATATGCTAAATGCAACCGTGATTCCTACGGAAGTGAGTTAGGATTTATTGCCTTTTTAGAATAGTTTTTCATTCTTTTTATTTTGTTTGCTCGAGAACGAGCAAAGGTTAAGCTTGGGGGAATTTGATGAATGATATTTATATCACTCTAAACCCATTATTTATCCCTATATTTACCTTCTTTTTCTATTTTACCCTCTTTTATTTGTTTGTTTTGCTTAAAATGCACCTTTTTTTTTGTTTTACTAGTTCTTTTTAGATATGTCTTTGTTTTACTTTTCAAGTTACTTTTTACATTATTTTCTTGGTTCTTTATAGGTCCAATTGAAATATACTTTTAATTTCATCTATATAAGCCAAAGGAATGCACAAATGTGGAGTAAACCATGAATGATAAAGGGAAGGAGGCAAATGAAAGTTGAAGAAGCAAGATTCACAAGATGGTCCACTTTGAACGACCATATCTTCCGTACTACACATCATTTTTTAGTGATTCAAATTGGAGATTAAAATTTGGCTCGTTATCTTTCCACAATAGGTCACATGCTTGAGTTGCATTAAAAACGAGAAAGTTATGGTCATTTGAAGTTGAACTGTTTGCCCAGTTTTCTTAAGAGCGCCCGCTCTTTGTTTTTTGGAGCTCCCGCTCCCTTGTCGCTCTCTGGTCGCTCCAACTTTATGTCTTTCCCAGTTATCATAGGAGCGCCCGCTCCTATTTATAAAGGAGCTTTCACTCCCTTCAAATTTTCCGGACAGCTCGGTTTTTTTTCGCGACTCTTTAATGATGTAATAGTTGGACCTATAAATAGGACTCATCCGTATTTATGAAGGGAGTTTTTTTTGGAGGTCAAGTTTTTATTTCACCACTCTTAATTTTCTTTAGGATAGTTTTTAGGGTTTTAAAGAGGTTTAACCTACATAGTTTAGTTTAGGGAGAAAAGGGAGAAAACTCAATGAAATATGGAAGATTGTAGATTCAAGGGTGACACTTGTATTGAAACTTTCAACCATTAATCAATTAGCATTTCTTACTCTATCTCCTCTTTTATTATTTTATTTAAATTTTTTTTCTTAGATTAGTTGTTCATGATTAGTTTAATTATTTATGATTTATTTTATTTAGTTTAATGTTAGATTAATGATTATTATCATGCTATTAAAGTTTAATCTCTCTAAAGTCCTCATTTTTGTATTTATGGAGTAGTTTGTTGGTTAGGGTTTGGGTGAAAACCCAACCATGATTGAATTGGGCATTTGAGATTGGATTTAGAGATATGCGTGATTAAATTATTGCTTGTTTAGCTCTTCTAATCTATGTTGCATTCTCTTTGATCACTTGAATGTTGTATTAGATGGTGTTGATTGATTTAGGTTGGCATGAGAGTGTGACCTATTGATTTCTATTATTGACTTGGGTTACTTTGAACCTCGGGATATGTTAGTAATGGATGAGAGTCCTTATTTGATGTCTTTGAGGATTTCTCCGCCTATGGGAGTAGGATGGGAGTTGTGTGTTGGATCAATAGCTAATTTAAGAATTGTTCATGTATTATCTCTATGTTTGATATTCTTATGCCTATTTCATGATTAGTTGGTGTTTAATCCCATCTCCTAACTTTAGTTATCTTTGATATTTAGCTTTTTCGTAGTTCTTAGTTGGTTATTGACAAATTTTTGACTTGATTCCGGCCTAGCTTATTGTTTTATCAATACATATTGGTGCACCTTAGTCCCTGCGGATTTCGACCCTTACTTATCACTTTACCTAGTTTAGTGATTTAGTTAGGTTTTGTTTGACCTCAGTAGATTAGTAACGACCTAATTTATCCTTTGTCACCTCTCAAGGAATTGTTGAGTTTGGGGGAAACTAAGGAGTGTACTACACCTTCTAAGGTAGAACTAAAACCTTTCCCCTCTACTTTGAAATATGCATTCATCGGTCCAAATGATACCTACCCTATTATTGTTAATGCTGAGCTTGATGACATTCAAATTGAAAAACTACTTGTTGTTTTGAGAAAATATAAGAATGTCATTGGGTACACCATTGATGATATTAAGGGCATCATTAATCCCTTATTTTGCATGCCCAAAATCATTCTTGAGGACGAACATGCTTCTTCTATAGAATCTCAACAACGACTTAATCCAAATATGATGGAAGTAATTAAGAAAGAGGTTCTTTCATTGCTTGATGCATGAATAATCTACCCTATCTCAGAGAGTAAGTGGGTTAACCCTGTTCAAGTAGTCCCAAAAAAAGGAGGCATGACCATTGTCAAGAATGACAAGGGTGAACATGTTCTAGATAGAACTGTGATAAGGTGGCCCATGTGTATTGATTATAGGAGATTGAATAAGGCCACCCGAAAAGATCTTCCCCCCCCCCTTCATGAATCAAATGCTGGAAAGGTTGGCAAAACATTCTTTTTTCTGTTGCTTGGATGGATATTCTGATTTTTTCCAAATTCCTATTCAGCCAAGTGACTAGGAAAAGATTACTTTTACATGTCCTTATGACACCTTTGCATATCGAAGGATGCGATTTGGACTATGTGATGCTCCTGCCACTTTTCAGCGTTGAATGATGACAATTTTCTCAAGTCTTATTGAGACTCTATAGAAGTGTGTATGGATGACTTCTCGTCTATGGAACATCTTTTGATGTTTGCCTTGCTAATTTACAAAAGGTGCTCCATAGATGTCAAGAAGTCAATTTGATTCTTAACTGGGAAAAATGTCAATTCATGGTGCAACAAGAAGTCGTTTTGGGTCATATTGTTTTTCATCGGGGCATTGAAGTTGACAAAGCAAAGATAGAGGTCATTGAGCATTTACCACCTCCTAACTCTGTCAAATGAGTAAAGAGTTTTCTTGACCACCGTTTTATAAAAGATTTTTCTAAAATGGCTCGACCTCGCACTGCGATTTTAGGTAAAGATGTCCCTTTTGTGTTTACTGATGCTTGTAATGAGGCTTTTCACAGGTTAAAAGAAGCTCTCATCTCAGCCCCTATAATTCAATCGGTTGACTAGAATCTATGTTTGGAGATTATGTGCAATACTAGTGACTATGCAGTGGGAGCAGTCTTGGGTCAGAGGATGGATGACAAGCTTCATGCCATCTACTATACAAGCAAGACCCTTAATTCGGCCCAGATGAACTATGCCACAATTGAGAAGAAATTGTTAGCAGTGGTATATGCGATGGAGAAGTTTCGATCTTATCTTGTGGGGTTGAAGGTGATGATTCACACTGATGATGCAGCCCTTAAGTATTTGATGAGCAAGAAGGATGCTAAGCCCCGCTTGATTCAATGGATCTTGTTGCTACAAGAGTTTGACTTGGAGATTCGAGATAAGAAAGGCGCTGAAAATGTTGTTGCAGATCACCTTTCTCGACTTGTCTTTGATAATGAAGGTGATGAGGATCTTCCAATTAATGATGCCTTTCCTAATGAGCAACTCTTTGCTCTAGCCACTACAAAGATCCCATGGTATGCTGATACAGCCAACTATTTGGCTAGTGACACTATTCCTCATGGCTACTCGTCACAACAAAAGAAAAAATTCTTTAAGGATGTGCGGAGATACTTTTAGGATGATCCCTTTCTCTACAAGTATTGTGCAGATGGGGTGATTAGAAGGTGTATTCCCGGAAATGAGGTATCACTAATTATATCTCATTGTCATGATTTCCTTGTGGAGGCCATGTTAGTACTAATAAAAATGCAGCGAAAATTCTTCAATGTGGTTTTTATTGGCCTACTTTGTTCAAGCTTTTTTTGTCATTATGTACATTCTTGTGATTGATGTCAAAGGACGAGAAATCTTTTCCGTTGGAATGAGATGCTTCTCAACACCATCCTTGAAGTGGAGATATTTGATGTATGGGTGTGGATTTCATGGTTCCGTTCCCTTCTTCTTATGGGAACAAGTATATTTTGGTTGCTTTGGATTATGTCTCCAAATGGGTGGAGGCTCTTGCTTCTCCCACTAATGATGCTCGAGTGGTTAGTAGATTCTTCAAGAAAACTATTTTCCCTCTGGCATTCCACGGGTTTTTATTGGTGATGGAGGTAAGCATTTTCTGGAGAATAAATTTGAAGCTATGCTTAAGAAGTATATGGTGTGCATCATAAGGTGAGACTTCCATATCACCCACAAACTAGTGGCCAAGTGGAGATTTTCAACCGTGAGATCAAAACCATCTTATAGAAGACGGTTGCGAGAACACGAAAAGGTTGGGCTGCTAAACTTGATGATGCATCAAGGGCTTACAGAACCGCATTCAAAATAACTATAGGTACCACCTCCTATCGTCTTGTTTATGGGAGACCATGTCATGCTTCCTATTGAGTTAGAGCATCGCACATTTTGGGCTATTAAGGGCCTCAATTTCGATTCTCAAATGGCGGGTGAGAAGAGATTCCTTCAACTTACTGAGCTTGATTTGCTTTATCTTGATGCTTATGAGAGTTATAGGTTGTACAAGGAGAAAACTAAGAGATGGCATGAAAAAGGCATTGTGCGAAGAGAGTTCAAGGAAGGAGCTTTATTCCTTCTTTTTAATTCCCGTCTGAAGCTATATCCTTGTAGTTTTTGTTCGCGGTGGTCGGGTCCATTCAAAGTTTGTCAGGTTTTTCCTTATGGTACGGTGGAACAATGGAATCGCGAAAGATGGCACTTTCAAGGTGAATGGCCACATATTGAAGCACTACCGAGCTGGAGATCTTATGGCTGCGAGAGTTGATATCATACTCTCCATCCCTTCATCTGAGTGATAATCGAGGAGGTCGAGCTAATGACCTTAAAAACTAGCACTTATTGGGAGGCCAGCCAATTTCCTATTTTTTTTTCTCTTATATATTTTTTATTTTATTTATTTTCTTTACATTCTAGCTCCTTTTTTTATTTTATATATTTTTTAATTTTTTTTTAATTTTCTTTAGGACTAATTGTGGTCTAACTACAAGTCACATGACCGAGTCAAAATTTCGCTCGGTCGTGCAGTCGAGACAAGGAGTTTGGGTTAAGTGCTCGTTCAGCGTGCACGCTCGAGCAAAAAGCTGCACGCCCGAGCACCATGACGCACAACCGAGCAACTTTTTGCTCGGCCGTGTAGTAACAGGCAGTTTGGAAAAGTAAGTTGCCTAGCGCGCACGCCCGAGCAGAATTTGGCGTGTTCGAGCAACAGCACGTACGACCGAGCGACAATCCGCTCGACTATGCGCTCGACACAGAAGTTTTGGGACGAATTTTCTGCAGGTCTACACACCCGTGAAGAAGCACGCACACCCGTGCGACCTGACGCCAAACATCATTAAACCCTTTTTTCACGGGTTTTTTTTGTCTTTCCTCCTCTCCCAAATATTTCGACTCCCTCTCTTTCTCCTTACTCCCTCTCTCACTCTACCACCACCACAAATCCTCACCACCCCACTTGCCGACATCCTTTTCGGCGCCACTCGCCGACCGTTCGCCGCCCCTCACTAGCGACCTCCCATCGACCTTTTTTCCTTCTACCTCCTTCTTTTTCCTCTTTCTCGCCTAAAAATTATACAAAAACCTTAACTTTGAAATCAATTTGGGGGGTTTTTGTTGTGGCTCGAAATTAAAGCAATTGGGGTAGCAAGCACACATCTCTAAGCTTTTTGGAAGTCAAGAATGAATCAATTGCGGGTATTCCATTTCCTTTAAACTCATGAACGAGTCTAGACACTTAAACATAAACTAACTCAATGCCATTTTTGGTTGGCCTACCGAGGGTTCCCACAGCCGCCATTCCAGTCACTCTGAGCGCTATGATGATAATACCTTTTGGAACCTCATCACAGGTCAAGCTGTTTATTATCCACATCATGCTAAGGCCTCTGCTGTTGTTAGCCCCAGCCTGCGCACCACTCATCGATTCCTGTCTTTGACCATTTTTGCCACGGGAGATAGTGCCAGGGTTGTCACTTCTCATGAGCTTTATTTCTTGTGGTGTCTTATGGATAGGGCCAATTTTTTGAACCCTGCTATATGGCTCATGGACCATTTGGATGAGGTTACTCGGTCTCGCAGTGACATTGCTATCGTTGGTATGATTTTTATAGTTTCTTCTTCTTTTGGTATTGATTTGACAAGTCAACATGCAATACCAGGTAGCACGCCACTTGATTTGAGGGCTTTTTAGACCATGGACTGGGTCGCCACTGAGGTCACTGCAGGCAGGTATGTTTGGAAGGTTGGGCAACGTCCTTATGCTTACCTTCCAAACCCGGAGCGCATCATCATCTATAACCTAAAGAACTGGTATTTTACTCCTGATTTCCCTTGGATCCCTGCTGAGGAATTGAGCGATGAGCCTATCCATGCTCCTGAGTCGTCTACTCAGGCTGACGAGCCTCCAGTACTCCCTTATCCAACACCAGCTTGATGCGCTTCGAGGAGATATTGGGAGTCTTTATACGGAGGTTCAGCTGCTCCATCAGTCTCACTCCGATTCTATTATTGCTATGCAATGTTCTGTGGATGTGATGACCTCCCAGCACAAGGCTTTCCAGGCAACCTTTGGTGATGTTCCCCAGTTACTCCGTGATATTTGCACATGGCACATCTCACAAGGACGGACGTCGGGCAACTCTAGTGATCATACCACGCCTGATGCTCCTCCTGATCCATGAGTTTCCTTTATCTATTCTCTTTGCATGCTTTGTCTTCTTGCACATTGAGGACATTGTTCCATTTATCTTGGGGGAGGGATTTACCATATCATCTGTACATATTCATCATTTAGGCATTCTTTATTTCCCATTCTCGCATATAGTTTCATTATTAAGTTGCATTTTAGGTCGGATTTAGGATTAATCTCTACTGATAGTACACATTAAGCTTGATTTTATGCTCATCTTTATGTGAAGTTTAAGCATGATTTGAATAACTCTAAACTATTTTTTATCTCTCCTTGCTCGTTTTGATTTGAATGGTTTATGGTAAGACGGTTTGATCCTCCCTTGGGAGACTTGACTATTCTTGTTAGCCAAAAATCTACCTAGTGAGGTTATTTGAGCCTAATGGACTAATATCTTTTTAGTCTTTATTTTCATGTGTGATGCTCTTCCTTGGTTATTATCCTCTAGAACTTGTATTAATACTCCTCAAGACCACATTGACTTGTTTATGCGTTGAGTATGATTGAGGCAATTGTTGTTTCTGAGCTACATGGACAAATGCCACCTACATTGATTACTCCCTTTTTGTCACCCCTTTGAGCCTAGCCTGTTTCTTTTTATTAACTACATCTTTATCCCATTACCTTGCCTACCTAGGGGATTATGAAGCTATGTTGATGAAGTTAAGTGTGACATTGGAGATATTTTGTGGTGTTTGATTGTGTTGCGTTCACCTCCTCATAGTTCCTTTTTTTTTTTTGAAACTCTTATTAATTTCCTCTTGTAGATGATTTGTTAAATCTTTTATTGAAAAAAAAGGAAAATAAAATAATAATATTGTAATTTATGTTTTTAGTGCGCAATAAAAGGAAATTGGAGTTTATAGTTGATGAGTTATGAATTAGCTAATGAGAAAAATAAATGAAGTGAAATAAAAATGTGTGTGTTTGGGGATTGGTAATTGTTGTTGAAGGTGTTTGAAAAAAAGAAAAAAAAAGCTTCACTTTGCTAGAACTTCCCACACCTATACCTTAACCCTTCATTACAACCCATATAAAGCCCTAATGATTCTTTGCATACACTTCAATTCAAAATATACAACAAATAATCGTGTTTTATTCCATTAATCATGGTAGAAGCTATCGAAGCTACATACTACATTACAAGTTCAAGAAAAACTTAGATCACATAAGAAAGCTCAAGGGTTTGACATTAACCCTAGTAGGAGACATAAGAAAAGAAAGAAGTGCTCGAGAAAATAGAAGGAAGAGAAAAGGGAGGGGCAGGAAGAAAAGAAGGAAGAGTTGGGGTTCATCCCTCGAGTTGAGCAGGCGGAGGAACCTAACCCTCGACGGGAGAGGCCTCAGCGGCTCCTTCCTCCTGAGAAAAGGCCTTAAGGCCTTCCTCGACGACAGCCCAAGAGATGCTGGGGCAACCTTCTCGAGAACCAGCCGCACCTTGCAGAGCGCCTCGGCCTGGCCTATCTCGGAAGCCTGCATAGAGGGATCCTCGAGGAAGGTCCTCCGTTCGTCAGAGTCCTTCCACTCGTTAACTACTGCCTCCCGGCACTCCCAGGCCTTGGCAATAGCCGCCTCAGTAGTCTTTCGAGCCTTCTCGGCTCGCTGGTCAGCCTTCTTGTAATCCTTGACAGCCTTCCTTTGCCTATTTATGGTAGACTCCCTCTGTGATATGGCAACCTCGACAACATGTTCGAACTCCACCTTCTTCTCATCAAAAGCCTTGAGAGACTTGGCCATGGCCTCCTCGGCGTCCGAGAGCCGCATCTCGGCTAGGCGTAGTCGATTAACGAGAGTGTTCCTCTCGTCCCAGGACATCTCCCCCGATACAGTTCCGACGGCTATGCTCGGCTAAGACCTTCGAGCCAGGGCCAACACCCTGATCGATAGCGGGCATAAGAAGGGAAAGTTAGCAACATAAAACAAACAAAATGTTCAAAGTAAAAAAAATTAAATTGTCCTACCTCGGTTATGGTCGCCTTAACGACCTCGACCTCCTGCCCATCAGGGGTGAGACACGCCTTCCCATCCAACTCGGTCATGACATCCTCCGAGGCCTTGTAAAATCTCGTAGCCATTTCGGCCCTCGAGAGGGCAGAGAAGGGTATACTGGTGGTCTCCTCATGCCAGGGTCTCTTCTTGAAGGCCTTCGTGGCAGCGGCACTCGAGGTGGCGGCCGCAGGAGGATCCTCGACCTTAACCGACGTCAGGTCCTCAGCCTTAACGTCCTCCTGCTCAGGTTTCGGAGCCAGGATGCTAAGGAGATGCTCCCCCACCCTCTTTGGAGTAAAAAATGACTAACTTACGTCAATCCAAGAAGAGTGAAGCTTCTCGACCTCCTCCTGCTCGGAGAGTGCTGTAATGGCCTTTATGTCTGGCCTCGAGATGAAACGCTTTGCCACCGAATCAAAAAGAGCGGCCTTCTCGATGGTGGTCTTCTCAGTGAAGCCCTGGGTCAGTTTTCGGGTCAGAGGTCTTCCTCTTTTTTGGAGCAGGAGAGTCATCCCCTCGAGAAGGAGATATCTCCCCTATCTCTGGCACCTCGACAGACTTCCCTTTCGTTCTAGGGGTGTCCCCTTTCAACCTAGGGGTGTCCTCCTTAGCCACCTCCCTCCTCTCGTCCATCCCTCGAGGGGTAACTATGACAGAAGTAGTAGGAGGGCGAACCTTTGGCCTCTTCGAGGGGTCCTGCAAAAGGGAGAGTTAGAGGAAATAAAATAGCATGGCGCAACAACAAGAAAAACGAAGGTTACCTTTGGGGCTCGAGGTACCCACGTGTCTCCTTTCGACACCTTTAGTTTAAGCTGTTCATGGACCCTCTGATTGGCGGTCCGCCATTTCTGCATCTCGCCGCTAAGTTCTTGACGGGCTATGACTGCAAGACAATACAAAAACAGTTATAATCATTTTAAAGTAAAGAATGGTGGTCAAATGCCTTAAGCTCACAAAGTCCCTACCTTGGGGATAGGCGGGGCTCAACCCCATCGCTGACAGAAAGTGCTCGTTGCTCAAGCATCCGCAGCAGGATTCCAGTAATGAGAAATTTTCTTTCGATCACCCCTCTCGATGGCGGTCAAAGGCCCTCGAAGATGGAAATGAGCTAACCCCCGAGCCAGAGTCACAACTTCCTCATCTCTGCCACTCGTACTCGCCGTAAGAGAGTTTCCCTCACTGCGTCCCTCCATCACTCGAACAACCTGGCTATCGAGAAGATCATCTAAGTAAATCCTAATGGCCTGGGGTCGAGCAATGGTGACAGATTACAGGGGGTTGTTTCACTCCTCCCCCCCCCCCCATCAGAAACTATAGATGCACTGTCACTCGAGTACGGTAGAGCGTCAAAGACCTGAGTGGGATCAGGGCACTCGAAGGCCGCGGACACCACGAGAACCCCCCTATTAGTATCCCATCGAAGAAAGGTTCTAGCAAGGGAGGAGGGATCCCCGAGCTAGATGAGGTGCCCCTAGTATCCTTCAGCAGGGGGCTCCATACAGAATGGTCCATTAGAAAGTTAAACAAAGAAGCAAAAGGATAAGATCATACCTTAATTAAGAAGGATCTCGAGATCCGTCCCCGACTCGAAGCATAGAAACCAACCTTCAGGGCTCTCGAGATCGTGTGAAGAAGAGTGCAAGGTTTCAAAAGAATCAGAGCGTACAATGAGATAAAATAAAGTACTTACCCCTGTTTATATAGATAGTCAGAAAAGGACGGTTAACATCCGACGGGCTCAGGAGTCCCTCAAAAGTACAAGGAATTGGGCCTCTCAACAGGCCTAAAGTCACCAGCTCCCTCGACCAGTCTCCGCAAACTCCTCGAACTTGACTGAACTCCAGCTGAGTCTAGTGTCAGAGTGCAGCTGCTCCACCCTGAAACCTTCTCCTCGCTGAAGCCCTAACCCACCAAGCAATTTACGCTCGAAAGGAGGCCACAGACCTACATTTAGGCACTTCACCCAGATCGAGTGAAGGATATCTCGGCCATCGCCGCCGCCGAGGTCGACACCCATCAAGAGCTACGCTGTCATGCCCCTCGAGTTGCCTGGGGCTCATGGGCCCCGGGAAACCCCGAACGCGATCCTCTACCCCCTCGAGTTACCTGGGGCTCATTGGCCCCAGGGAAACCTCGAACAAGGTCCTTCACTCCCTCGAGTTACCTGGGGCTCATTAGCCCCCGGGCACCCTCAAGCAAGGTCCTTCAGTCCCTCGAGTTACCTGGGCCTCATTAGCCCCTGGGCAACCTCGAGTGAGGTCCTTTACCCCCTCAAAGTTACCTAGGGCTCATTGGCCCTTGGGAAACCTCGAGCGAGGTCCTTCACTCCCTCGAGTTACCTGGAACTCATTATCCCTTGGGAGACCTCGAGCGAGGTCCTTCACTCCCTCGACGTAGGCTAGGCGCCTACTCACGGAGAGCATTTTGGTAACTTTCCCTAAACACGTGGCATTAGAAGTGGCCTCTTCCAAATATTTTGCGTGGAGCTAATGTTTGGGGCCATCAAGCCTTAGTGGGCCACCACACGTTCCAAAGCCCTTTGCCAGCATGGCGAGCCCTCAGTGGGACCCACCCATCTTAAATCCTGTGCCAGCCTGGCAAGGACATTTTCACACATTTCAACACCTATAAATATGGAGCAGATCCCCGTTTATTAAGGTAATAACTTTTAGACAAACTAATTCACAAATCCCAATTATTTGCACATCAACTAACTTGATCGTCGGAGGGGTGATTCCTTCCACCCCTGGGGTAGTCTAACCCTCGTCTTGTGCAGGTCTCTCAGTAATCTTCGAGCATCTGATCCTCATTAACCTTAATCTCGATCCATCCCGCATAATACAAGTTTTTACCCAAAACAGTTAATAATTTATTTAGTAATTAATTAAGGGATTTAGTCTTAACTTTTTTGAAAAATAAAAGTCTGAAACGAGTCTTGCATGTGCTTGTTTGCTTGTTTATGCTCTTCCTCTATTCACATAAGCTGTTGATAAATGCTGAATAGAATTGGGTTGTGACTTATTTCTAAATTTTTTTAGTTACAAATAAATTTTAGTATGTAAATGAAGTTAAGTTGCTAAAATGCTTGGCTTAGATTATGTGTTCTGTCAAAATATGTGTTATTAGCTTTCTGTTCTTGATTTGTTTGCATATAATTATGATGTAGTGTATTAACAAAATTGATAAACTATAATATAAATATTCTAAATTTGTTTCAGAATACTAGATTAATGGGGAAGGACAGAATTTGGATGTACCTACCTAGACAATTGCCGGAGTTTTAGAATGAGGTGATTGAATTTCTTAATACGGTATTTGCTAAGGCATCACAGGGAGGGACATAAGATGTCCATGCAAGAAGTGTAGAAATCGTTATTGGTATCGGAGGAATGAAGTATTTAATCATCTAAAGGAGATGGGTTTGTTGATAATTACTATGTGTGGAATTTTCATGGAGAGGACCCATCATTACCTGGAAGTGAAAATAATTCTCATGATGATGAGTCAAGCATGTGTATTGATTGCAATGAATTATCACATGATAGATATAGAGATGCTTGTGAAGGATCAAGTAGGGACAAAGGTCCAACTGAGGACGTTAAAAGATTTTATAAGTTGCTTGAAAAAGGAAAGCAAGACTTATATCTTGGTTGGAAGACTTTTACAAGGCCTTCTTTCATCATCAAACTTTTTCTTTTTAAGACGCTTCATGGCTTAAGTAATGTGGCCTTCAATGATCTTTTGCAATTGATAAAGGAGATAATTCCTGAGGTAAATGCTCCTAATAATTTTAATGAAGCTAGAAAAGTTGTGAGGGATTTGGGGTTTGACTATAAGAAAATATACGCTTGTCCCAATCGTTGCATGCTTTATTGGAAAAAGAATGAGAATCTTGAGGAGTGTCGAGTTTGTCATACCTCTAAGTGAAAACCATGTGTCGAGTAAGAAAATCACGTTGGTGGGTCTTTAAATAAAAAGCCTCGTGTTTCGACTAAGGTGTTGTGGCATTTTCCTTTAAAACCTAGGTTGCAAAAGTTGTTCATGTGTTCTGAAACTGTCAAATAAATGACTTGGCATTTTGATGGTCGTCGTTAAGATGGTAAGTTGCAACATACCGCAAATGGCCTAGCTTGGCAGGAGTTTGATGCTTTATACCCTAATTTCAGCAAAGAACATAGAAATGTGAGGTTAGGGTTAGCGAGTGATGGATTGAATCCATTCCGAACCATGAGCAATATCTCATAGTACATGGCCAGTGCCTGCCACCATCGATGTTTATGAAACACGAGTACTTTATGTTATCGTTATTGATCTCTGGTCCTGATTCTCCCGGTAATAATATCGATGTATATTTACAGCTGTTGATTGAGGAATTGAATGATTTATGGAATGTAAGATTCGAGACATATAATAAATTTTGAAATGGAACATTTCAATTACATGCATCTTTATTGTGGACAATTAGTTATTTTTCTGGATATTCAATGTTGTCTCGGTGGAAAACTAAGGGGAAGTATGCATGTCCATGTTGCAACTATGAGACTGGAGGTGAGTATTTTTATGGTAGTGAAAAGATGTGTTACATGATTAATCGTAAAAAGAAAAAGAAAGATGATCCACTATGCCGTGGAAAGAATGTCTATTATTTTTGAATTGTCGTACTGGAAAGATAATGCATGTCCTCATAATTTTGATGTTATGCATATCGAAAAAAACAATTTTGATTGGGACATTATTAGACATACCTGGGAAGACAAAAGATCATGCAAAGGCCCTGTCAAAAAAAAAAAAAATCATGCAAAGGCTAGACTCGATCTCTTGTACTTGGGGATCAAAGATGATCTTCAACCCAAGCTTATTAATGGTCGTAAGCAGGTATTGTTACCAAAAGCATGCTACTCTTTGTCTTCCAAAGAGAAAGAAACATTTTGTCGTGTGATAGACGGAGCGAAGCTGCTTTATGGATGCTCCTCTAACATTGCACGATGTGTTAATGTGAAAGCAAGGAAGGTAGCTGGTTACAAAAGCCATGATGCTCACATTATGTTGCATTACTTACTCCAGGTTGCTGCTAGGAAAACACTACCTAAGCGTGTAGCATTGCCTTTGATTAAGTTAGGTGATTTCTTTAGAAAAGTGAACTGCAAAGTTGTAAAGCCCAAAGACCTTGATAACTTACTGTCAGAGATTACCATAATATTGTGTGAGCTTGAGAAAAATTTCCTGCTATGCTTTTTGCGATATTATGGTACATTTCCCTATACACTTAGTGAGACAAATTAAACTTGGGGTTGTTATGGCTGAATTTTTTCACAGGATGACATTGACGCGACGACATGATGATGCAATGACATGATGCCATATGACATGGTGACGTAGTGACTATGACTTGAAGACGCAGCAGAGAACGCAAGATTGGAGCTAAGCATTAAGCAGTAACGGTTTTGATAAATAAGGAAGGTGCACAATGAGGCATAAAATCAGCCATTGAGGAGTATGGATTGTGACGTTGGAGAATAAATGAGAAAGATATCCCATGATTAAAGAACCAAAGTTAATGTAATAATTAGAGAATTTATTATGTATTCGTTGAGAAAAAACCAAGGGAAAAAAGAGGCATACAAAAGAGAGAGGGGGATCATTAGTCGTTTTCTACGCAACATTGTTGGAAGAAAACTAAAGAGAAAGATATTTCTGTAACGATTGTCACTCACTAAGAGAGACAGCGAACCATAGTAGATTGGTGGATCTCCATCCACCCGCGGTTTTTACCCATCTTCATTTGGGTTACCCGCGTCACCATTTTTGTGTGTTTATCCCCTTTGATCCCTATTGCATTCGTTCATTGCATTGTCTTAAACATAATCTGGTTAAATCATCCCAAACTTTAATTTCGTGGTAAGCGATAAATTTTAGCATAAACAATTTGGCACCCACTGTGCGGCATAACCAGACCATCTATTGTTCAAAATCCATCAAATGGGAGAAACACCTAACCTCGAGGAAATGCAGAGACAATATGAACAGATGAGAGCAGAAATGCTCGAAATGAAGTAAGACAATGAGCAGCTAGCTACCGACTTCACGACATCGCAGGAGAGAATCCAGAAATTACAGGAAGAGTTAGCATCGTCCAAGGCTTCGAAGGTCCGACGTCGCGCTAATCTGAACGACATCCCTTTCATGGGGAACCTTTTTGAGTCAGATAGTGAGGAGCCTGAAAATGACGAAGAGCCCGAGGATGAAGAGCCCTTAAATAATGAAGAGAACGACCAAGGCGAAGGAGAAGCGAATCTTATGGCAAAGCGCATGGTCCAGATCGAAAATCAGAATAAGCGCTTAATGAAGCTCATGTCCCAGCTCCTCGGGGCTCCGACGCCAGGCATCGTGGAGCATCCAGACGGTTATGCAGAGTCACCATTCGTCAAAAGGATTGCGAGGAATGTGCTTCCCAAAAAGCTCAATCTGCCTACCCTCGCTGCTAATTATGATGGTTCAACCGATCCAGGCGAGCATGTCGCCCAATACAAGCAGCGGATGTGGCAAGCGTCAATCTTTGCATTTGGTAGAGGCCTGTATGTGCAAGTCTTTTGGAGCCACACTCACCGGTCCCGCTCTCAAATGGCTCGGATCCCTCAAGGCAGGGAGCATTGGCAATTTTTCCACCCTAGTTAATAAGTTCTATGAGAAGTTTGAAGGCAGTCGTAGCCTGGAAAAGCAGACGAGCGACCTATATGGCGTCGTCCAAGCACCTAAAGAATCTGTTCGCGATTATTATAATCGCTTTAATACAGAAATGATTAGCATTAAAGATCTTGATACTAAGACTGCTATTGAATGTTTCATGAAAGGATTAATCTTGCGATCAAAGCTATACAACCGTCAGACAAAGTATACGTGCCAGACGTTCGAGGAAGTCAAGTCGCGAGCACTAGCAAAGATGAGACTGGAGGAGGACGATGCCATCCTTAACACCATATCAACACGACGTGCACCAGAGACCCCTGCTGACCGGAAGGCTTTCGTCCCCAAGAAGAATAATTCGCGAAGCCACCCATATGGTCTCTCAAATCAGGTAAATAATGTTACTGACGTTATCGAGAATGCAGGTAGTGACGCAAGGACGGAGTCGTCGACCTTCCCAGATCTAGACTCTTACGGATTTTCCGTCGATGTCAGAGGCGTCGTAAATGCCTTATCCAAAATCGGAGCACCCGTCCGTTGGCCAAAGAAGAGCGACCGACCGGAAGCTCAAAAGGATCAAACAAGGTGGTATCAGTTCCATCATGACCATGGCCATAAGACAGAAGAATGCATTACGTTGCGATGAGAGGTCGCGTTCATGCTTAATAAGGGGCACCTTAAAGACCTCTTAAGCGACAGTCAGACCCTCCTGCGTCGCCCATGCACCTAAAGGTAATCAATGTTATTTCTGGTGGGTCTGATGTATGTGGACTAACGTATTCCGCAGCCAAAAGGCTAGCAAGAGAGGGCATTCCCTCGTCCGCCGTTTTTAAATCTTGCAGGTCAGCGGAAGAACGCAAGCTTGAAGCAATGGCAATAACCTTTGATGACGACGACGTCTGCGACGTAGAACATCACGATGGACTAGTGATATCCCTGACTGTCAGTAATTGCTTGTTGAAGCGGGTGTTAGTCGATGGGGGAGCTCAGCCAACATTATACTCAAAAGCGCCCTCGAAGGTATGGGTTTGTGCGATAAAGATATTACTAAAAAATCTACAGTTTTGGTAGGATTCAGTGGAAAGGCCCAACATACTGTCGGAGAGGTCACATTGCCAACGTTAGCCAAAGGCGTCAACCTGGTGACTAGATTCAATGTTGTAGATCGCCCGTCCGCGTGTAACATCATTCTCAGCACTCCATGGATACATAAGATGAAGGTCGTCCCCTCAACCTATCACCAGTCGCTGAAGTTTCCAACTAAATGGGGCGTCCAAGAAATAAAGGGCGAGCAGAAATCTGCAAGAGAATGCTATAGTTCGTCGCTCAAGCCCCCAAAGGCGTCCATCTAGCAATTAAAGGATGGGCCAGCGTCCGACGCGCCCAACGAGCAGGACGTGGATGAAGTGATGCTCGATCCATCCATCCCCGATCATGTCGTTCGAATCGGAGCGACGTTGTCGCAAGAAATACGAGGTTAGTTAGTCGATTTTTTGAAAACTAACTAAGATTGTTTTGCTTGGTCCCATGAGGATATGACCGGAATCAGTCCTGACGTCATCACGCATAAACTCAACGTTGACCGCGGTCACAAGCTCGTAAAGCAAAAAAGACGCAAATTCGCACCTCAAAGGAATCAAGTCATTAGTGACGAGGTTCAAAAGCTGATCGACATCGGAAAGATTCGTGAGGTAAAGTATCCAGATTGGCTAGCCAATGTCGTGGTGGTCAGCAAAAAGAACGGGAAGTGGAGAGTCTGCATCGACTTCATAGACTTGAATAAAGCATGTCCCAAGGATCCGTTCCCTCTCGGTCATATAGACGCAATGGTCGACGCGACGACAGGCCACGAGCTTTTAACGTTCATGGACGCATATTCTGGGTACAACCAAATATTGATGCATCCGGACGATCAGGAAAAGACGCATTTATCACTGATAAAGGTATATATTGCTATAAAGTTATGCCTTTTAGTTTGAAAAATGCAGGTGCCACCTATGAACGATTGGTCAACCAAATGTTTAAAGACCAACTGGGCGAAACCATGGAAGTACATATAGATGATATGCTCGTCAAATCCAAGCAAGCAGGCGATCACTTCCAGCATTTGTCGGAGGCTTTCGATGTCCTGCGAAGGTATGGCATGAAATTAAAATCCACTAAATACACATTTGGATTGTCTGCAGGAAAGCTCTTAGGGTATGTCGTTGCGCAACGAGGAATTGAAGCCAGCCCGGATCAAATAAAAGCTACTATCAATATCCAATCTCCACGGAGCGTCACGGAGGTGCAAAAGTTGACAGGTCGTGTAGCCGCGCTAAATCGCTTCATATCCCGGTCGTCTGAAAAATACCATCTATTTTATGACGTCCTAAGGAAGAATAAGGGCTTCGACTGGTCGCAACAACATGAAGATGCGCTGCAAAAACTCAAAAGCTACTTACCATCGACGTCGTTGCTGTCGAAGCCAAGCATCGGAGAGACGTTGCAGCTTTATCTCGCGGTAAGCAACGTGTCCATCAGTGATGTCTTGACGCGGGAAGCAGAAAGCCAGCAGCTATCAATCTATTACGTCAGTAAGTCTCTGCTAGACGCGGAGACCAAGTATTCTTCATTGGAGAAACTCATTTTAGCCATAGTCGTAGCTGTTAAAAACTTAGGCACTATTTTGAAACACATACTATTATCGTTATCACTAACTATCCTATCAAGTCTGTCTTGCGACACCCCGAATGAACAGGACGCATGAGCAAGTGCGCAACAGCACTCAGCGCGTACGACATCCAGTTTCGTCCAAGAACAGCTATCAACTAACAAGCTTTGGCAGATTTTGTGGCTGACTTTAGCCTAAAGTTAGAAAAGCTTGCAGATGATGAAGTCGCAAAGATTAATCAAGTACACAATGATTCTTGGATATTATTTGTTGATGGGTCTTCCAATTTTCGTGGTGCAGGTCGTGGCATTGTGCTAAAGTCGCCACAAGGGGGCAAGATAGTACGAGCCATTTGCTATAAATTTAGAGCGACGAATAACGAAGCCGAATACGAGCCGCTCATAGCAGGAAAGGCGTTAGCAGAAGACATGGGAGCAAAAGCATTGAAAGTCTTCAGCGATTCATTGCTGATAGTCAGCCAAGTCAAGGGCGAATTCGCGGCAAAAGACTCTAAAATGGCCATGTACTTAGAAATAGCTCAGCGTAAAAGTAAAGTGCTTAATTCGTTTGACATTTTGCAGATAGCAAGGGACCAGAATATGCAGGCGGATGCATTGGCCAATCTCGGATCTTCTTTAAGGGACATTTCGTTTACTTCCGTCCCTATAGTTCATCTGGCGAATCCTGCTGTCGCTAGGAATGTTAGGGATGCTGTCGCGATGACGGCCGAACGGCTTCAAGACAACCATGAGGTCGTTAGTAACATCGGTAACCTCGCAGCTGCGAGCGACCCGGACGGCGAGGAGATAAGTGTCAGCTGGACAAAACTTCTTTATGATTTTCTTGCTAACGATGTACTTCCAACCGAAAAGGCAGACGCGCGCAGAATTCGGTTTAAAGCGTTGCGATACATACTCATTCAAGGAGTACTGTTCGAAAAATCCGCCGCAGGCCCTTACATGCGTTGTTTAGAAAAGGATTAGTGGGGGCAAGTCCTGAAGGACATGCATGAAGGCACTTGTGGAAATCATTCAGGAGGACGCAGCTTATCCAATAGAGTGTTACGCATGGGATACTATTGGCCCACAATGAAGAAAGACGCAATAAGGTATGTCAACGACATGCAGGTATGCCGCATAAACCTTGTGAGTTTTTGCATCATACTCTAACACCTTAGCCTTTCATGAAATGCGGCATGGACATAGTTGGCAAGTTACCTCCAGCCCCAGGCCAGAAGGTCTTTATGTTGGCGCTAACTGACTACCTTTCGAAGTGGATTGAAGCAGGTTCTTTTCAACAGGTTTGGTGTCTCGTCCGAGATAGTATGCGACAATGGGTCGCAATTCATTAGCAATGAGACAAGATGTTTCTGTGACGAATGGAGCATAACGTTGTTAACGTCAACACCAATATACCGCAAGCCAATGGACAAGTTGAGTCCAGTAATAAGACGATCATTGACACTTTGAAGAAACGACTCGCAGCCAAGAAGGGTTAATGGGCGGAGGCGTTGCTTTCCATCTTATGGGTTAATCGCACGACACCGCGCACCGCGACTGGACAAACACCGTTCTCGCTAGTATATGGTTGCGAGGTTGTCCTGCCTTCAGAAGTGAACGTCCCGACTGCGAGATGTGGTCTAGCGACGGAGCGACAGAACTGTGATGAGCTTGTGAACAACCTAGATACCATTGAAGAGTTGCGCGACGCAGCATTGGTACGCATGGCGGATCAGCAGCAAATAGTCGCTAGGAGTTTGAATAAAAACGTCCAAGCCAAGTCCTTCGTCGAAGGTGATTGGGTCCTAAGAAAAGTATTTCAGAACACACAAGAGGCTAACGCTGGTAAGCTAGGACCGAAATGGGAAGGACCATACCAAATTAATAAGGTAGAAGGCAATGGAGCCTACCAATTGGTCCGACGTGACGGAAGCTCCGTGCCACGTAGCTGGAACGCTACACACCTCAAACGATACTTCTTTTAAGCTAAGTAATGCGTCTTGTTTTCCCAGCATTATGTAAGAAGTAGACGATAATACTATTGTATCTGTGTCGCTAGTTGCTAGCGACCATAGTGTTCTCTCACTGGGTGTTGTTGAATTTCAGGGAAGTCGCTCCCGTCCATCTTAATAACGTTGCAACGATTTTTACAAGACAACAGGCAGACTTGCATTTTACTACCATATAAAGTCTTTTGGTCCTCTATTACCCCAGCTGACGCTACAACAGGGGCACAGTCATTTTAAGGCCACAACTACTTGCGACATTTCATATATCTTTCTGACAAACACACGTAAGTATCTTTGTATTTCCTATGTGTAATCTAAAGTTATTTAATCCAAACGTTACGTCTGAACGACCAAAGACGGCTTTTACTAAGTCCAAACGTTACGTCTGAACGGCCAAAAATGGCTTACTAAGCGCCTGACCATCCTCTAGAAATGTCAGAATAACGACTGAGACACATGCATATGACACAAAGTGAAGACATAAGATTAACTTTGTTAAAATTCAAAAGCATCAAAGTAATGGTCACCCCCATAGGCGACCCAAAAGTTCAAACGATAAAAGTTATGATCACCCCCGTAGGTGACCCAAAAGTACAATACAAACAGTCACTCCCTTGAGTGACTTATAACAAAGATTGATTAAAGTTCAAGTGAAAGGGGTGTAATATAGAATGATTAAAAGTTAAACGTCAGGGGCCTCCTCCCTTTTCCTTTGACGCTACAGCTGGCAAGGCAGTGGCTGGAACTTCCTTTTCAGTTTCAAGGTCTGGTGGCACATCTGACGCTATGAACCCGGCACAAGACGGGGCGTTTTCATCAACTTTTGATGAAGAATCCGCCGTCGCAGCCAAGTCTTCTTCGTCCATCAGATACTTCATTGACCCCATGTACTAGAGGAACAGGTCAATGTCCTTTTGTGGCGTCCACGACTCCGTCTTTTTCATTAGAAACTGGTACATTAGCTTAGCCCTGACCCTGGTTGTCAATTCATCCTCAAGAAGATCCAGCTCATTCTTCTGTGCGTCAACGCTCGCCTGGAGAGTCTCGATCTCCCGACGCAAGGATTCTTCCAGCTTAGTCGCCTTTTTCCTAATCTCTTCCAGCTCTTCTCAATTCTTCTTTAGTGTTTCCCCCATATCCTCCATAGTCTTCTTGCAAGACTCCACTTCAGCGCCTTTGGACTTCGCATCCGATTTAGCCTTCTCCATTCTCTGCTTCATGGTCAGATGACCTTTCAGCAGAGATGAGATCTCTCTCTTCGCCATTAGGAGATGTTGAGAGGACTGCATAGAAAAGAGAGGATGCGTGTCATTTGAAAGTCATAAGTCATTGTCATAATAGCATAGTGTCTCAAAAGTAAAGCGAGTGTCTATACCTGGAATGGGAGCTCTAGTCCATCTGACATCATGCGAGGAAGAGTATGGTCCTTGATCCTTTCCATAACGCTGGGAAAAAGGAACCTATCAGCCTCAGGCCATATGGACCTCTCTAACGATATAAAGTCATTAGGGACGGTCAAAGTATAAGAAGGCCCGCTCTTGTCCGGAGGGGCCAGGAAATCAGTTTTGCGCGTCTTAGACGCGACGTCATGCTCGTCGTCCAAGTGGACGACGACCGTTGTGTCCTTCTTTGTCGACGTTGTCGACAGGGCCGTAGTGTCAGCAGAGGACTCCCTCTTACGTTTGTGCAGCATCTCAGCTAATGCTTGCCCGTCCAGACTCCCCCTAGGGCGCGGTTGTGATGAACCTGTCCAGTAGTGTTTGAGTCAGTAACGTGAAACTCTTCCTGGTAAAGTCCTACCCAAAAATAAAAAATCAGAGAGAATAGATAGACTAACCAGATGCCATAGATGAACAACTGTCTTGAGTAACAAATAGAATTCTTCTAAACTGCCTGTCTTCTTCTGGTACTTTCTAAAATTTGTCGCAAAGACTCTGAGACTCGTCGCGATGCGACAGTAGTTTAGGGTTAAGACCTCCAGTAGAAACGATGTAAGAGTAGTGTTAACGACATGACATGAATGCAAAAAGACTGAAAATAAACACACCTTCGGTATTCCAGCTGCTAATCAAAGACGTCCCAGCTTCCCCTAGCGACGACCTCTTCACAAATACAAATCTGGTTTTCCAACCTCTGTCATTCGACTGGATTCCCCCGACCAAAGGTTCTAACCTCGCCTTTGCATGTACGGCTATTTTATTTGTTGCCTTGACCCTAATTTCATAGTGCAACAGTAGGTCGTGGAGGGTGAAGGCTTCTTCCCATGACACCGTCACCCTGTCGATAACGCTCAGAATCCGCCAGACTTGGGGAATAATTTGCCCAGGGCTGATCTGGTAAATTTACATCAGGTCCCTTGCTAGGGGGGGTGAAGGGAAGTCTCAGGCCTATTTTGAAAGGGTACTCGTAGAGCACCACCCATCTGGGGGGACATGACTCTGGTGGTTCGTCAGACTCAGCATTCCTAATGACAGTACTTTCGGGCAAATTCCCTGAACCTAAAAACCTAAACATGTCCTTCTCTGACATAGTAGACAATTCGTCTTCATTCTCACTCCTTTGTTCCATAACTTTCTCTTTCCCTTTCGATTTTTCTTGATTTTTTACAAAAGTCCTAATGCTACGTCTGCTAGGTGTCATAAGAGCAGTTGGAGAAGAAAGGAAAATAGCACGAATTAAAGGAAATAACGAACGGAAAGTATGAAATAGCAGTTCGAGGAGTTATCTTGCGGGTTGTTAACCTCGACCGAAGGAGCGGTCCTGGCCTTCTTCGTGGACTCCCTCTCGTGCCGGGTCTTGGCTAGGGTCTTCTCTATCTTGGCCACCTTATCCTCAATGCATTCCTTGCGCTTCTTCAACTTTGGCTTAATTGGGTCTGGAAATAAGAAAATTTAGCTAATCCTAGGCAAATAAGCTAAAAGTTCAACAAAGAGCCTGTCCGCGAAAAATGTCTTGGGTGCAGCAGGCTTCTTCATGGCCTCAGAACCGAACTCGGCCCTGATCTGAGCCGCCTTCAAAGTCGCAGATGTTAAACGTTCGGCCATTTCTGGATCAGACTCGGTCAAATAGGCAAGCGAAGGCTCTAGAAAGTGAAAAAAGAAAGTTAGAAAAATAATCATCAAAAAGTTAATGTGTAAGCCAGACCCCCTTCGGAATGTCTGGGCCTAGTCCCATCGCGACAAGGAAGTGTTCCTTCTAGAAGTGTCAGGCAATTAGGAAACCAATTGTCGGCCTCGAATATCCCACCCCCCCTCCCCGTTTACTATCTTCGATTGGAGCTACATGTAGCATGCAACGACGATCTCTTCGTCATCCAACTCAGGGACTCGAAAGTTGAGCTCATGATTCGGCTCGGCTGTTGGTGGGACGATCGGCAGCCACCCTCCCTGTCAAAGTAGATGAAGGCAAACCCTCTGCGAAACCATTGTTGGGAAGAGGGGAGGTCCAACACAGTCCGATAGCCCCTGCGAGCTTGCACCACCAACCCGGCCCGTGCTAGTCGGCTATCATCACGACAAGTTTGTTCATATGGCCACAACATCACGGTCAGCCTAACTCCTTTTATTTTGCAAATTGATTGCACTGCCAAAATGCCCCCCCAAGAGTTAGGCGATATGTGTCCCAGAGATAAGTTGTAGGCATTCAGGATGTCTTTACCAGAAGGAGTTAGAGGGGATCGAAGACCTATCTCCATCGCCTTGTAATAAACAGTAGTGCATCCGGGAGGCGGAGTTAGAATAGTGTGGAAAGCCTCCGGTCAGAGCAGATGGTAGGGGTCCTTTATTTGAAACCTCGATGCTTGACCTCAAGGGTCGTCTATCAACACTTTTATTAGAGAAGGAAGAGGAAATTTGGAACCTAGTCCTCCCCTCGGATCCAAATCTGGATACTCCAATCGGCCAAACGTGGACACCTCACCTTCCTTCCTCGGCATAGCTACCCTAACTGCATCATCAGCAACTAACGGTCTAAGAAACTCCTCGGAGATGGATAGGCCAGAGATTGGATAGGGAACGATGCCTTCGGCCTCTTCTTCCACTTGCGATGGAGAACTCGGAAAAAAGACCGCGTCAGGTACAATTGAGGGATCAGGACAACTTATTAAAGTTGACAGTAACAATATTCCCATCCCCCTTACCTCTTCCTACTCACTCGGCAAAGGGAGACCTCTTTCCTTTGCCGAGTTCTTTCTCTACTTTGTAAAAACATTGCTAAGTACCAAAAGGCACCCACTCGAACAGCGTGAGGCTCACTAGTCCCTCTTCCGAGTGATGTCCTACGCACTCGACCAAAGGAGACCCTTTTCACTTTGTCGAGCTGCTTGTATACTTAGTACCAATAATGGCTAAGTACAAGTTATCTAAATTCAGTCACTCGGTCGGCTCGACTCCTTTTAGGGAGGATATGACTCGGTGGGAACCCTACCCTCCTCTGGAGAGTCACTCGGCCCGTATTCAAGGGAGGGTTACTCAGTTGGCTCCATCCCCTCCAATAGAAATCCACTCGCGCTGTCATTCCTCGTCACAAAGAGCGACTTGGTCGGTACCTCTCTTCCATGCCATGAGAGACTCGGTCGTACCATAACTCACTCGGTTGGCCTCCTTCTTCCAGGCTTCGAGTCGAAAGGGATTAGGCAAGTTGCTATTCCGCCACGGATGGGCGACACCTAGTGATGGCCACTGGTGCGGGCTGGGCGGGCCGGACCGTGGTCCGTAGCTGGTTGGGCTGAGATTTCACGGCCCAGGATCGGACCGTGAAATTCATGGGTTGGATGGGTTGGTCCGCGGGCTGAAAAGTCTTGGCCCACACCGGTCTGTTACCGGTTTTCACGGTTTGAGAAGCGGTTTTCGCGGTTCGTGGGTCTAGTGGGCTGGACCGGGCTGGCGGGACGGCATGAGATATTTTTTTTCAAAATTATTTAATCATTGAAATTATTCATTATTGTTATTTAAAATATTTAAATTGAATAAAAATATATACAATTATTAAAATTAATGAATAATTTCATTATTTTAAAATTTGATTGAATTATAATGTATGCAATTTGATTAAAATATATACAATTTGATTAAAATATACACAATTTGGTTCAATAATAACTTGGACTGGACTGGACGGGTTTCGTGGTCCGGGATGGGCGGTTTTAGTAGCGGGCTTTAGTGGGCTGGGCTCAAGAAATTTGGCCCACGGCCCATCCACCAATTTCACAGTTCGAGTTGGGTTGGACCAGGCTTTTTGCGAGCCCGGCCCACACATCCCACGAGGTGGGTTGGGTTAGATGGGCAGGATTGGCCCGCACTATTGGCCATCTCTAGCGACGCCCGGTCGGACCTCTATGATCCCCCACCCCTGGTGTGGGGCTAATTGATTAGCAGTTTATCTTTTAAAGAGATCTAGGGTTTTAATTTGTTTCCAAAAAATAATGAGGGAATTCTTAATTAGAATGTAATCGTGTTCCGATGATGCTGCCTCATCTTTGATTAATTTTATTTTGGTTTATTGGGTCTTTAAGCCATCAACAAACCCTAACTTATTTCTTCTCCAAATCTACTGCTTAATCCTTTTAGAGAGTGAGAAGAGAGAGATATATAGAGGGATTTTGCTCATCAGAACTAGGCTAGTTCTTCATCACTTTTCTCCTTCATTTAAGTCCATTTCAATCTTGAATGTTTGCATAATTGGTATTTATTTTTAAAAAATTTAATCTGTAGCGGTTCCAGGGCTTTTCCTATTGAATCTGATCAACATCTTGAGATCTACCTAATGAAACAGTGTGCTACAAATGATGTTCTTACAAAGTCTAAACTCCGGTACATTCTAAATTTGTTTGGAAATAATATTTTTGATTTATGCGTTTTTAAGGAATCTAGTGGGTAGATTTTCAAATTTATATTAGAAAATGGCAAATGTGCTTCTGACAATATGAGATGGATGATTAATCTTTGGGGTTTAGTTAAGTAGCTTTACCCTAAATCCTAAACCCTAAACCCTAAACTCTAAACATAATGACCAAAGTATGCCTTCAAAAAGTTGTTGTAGTTCAAGTTCTGTTGGAATACGGATGTAATTTGCTAGAATATAACTTTTTCAACTAAGGCTATGTTCAGTTCACCTTATTTTTGCTTATTTCAGATCTAATCAGATCAAATCATATCAGATCAGAAAAAATAAGTTCGGATCAGATCAATTCAGATAATGCTTATATTTAAAAATCACTATATCTTTCATTACATATTAGTAAAAATTATAATAATTGAATATTAATAAAGTACTCATTGAAACGAATCAAACAAGACCCCACATGACTATATTTTTTCTTATATATTGAGAAAAATCTAAAAGATAAGATCTTGTTATCAGATCAGTTCAGATCAGATCAGATCAGAACAGATCAGAAAAAATAAGTTCAGATCAAATCAGATAAGTTCATATCAGAAAATTTCAGGTGAACTAAACATAGCCTAAACTGTTAATTCTTTGAGACTTCAAACTTTGATTAAGACATTAAGTTCTTTTCCTTTATATTTGATTGTTATAAGTCAAAGTTTCTACTTACGTGTGAACTTCTGCTTGCTTAGCAATATATTTTCTTTAATCAACTATATAAAGATACGAAAGGTTATAAGTTATCGTCTAATCTATTATGTACTCCAGTTAGTCATGTGAATTCACTTGCCTTGTGATGTAAGTAAAACTTATTATTCCAAAACTTATTGATCTTCACCATAGAGTTGGTGTTGTTTTTATTAGGGCGCCATTTCAATCAAAGATGAGACTACAGATGTTATTCGAAAGTTGTCTTAAGTTTAAGAAGATATGAAAATCCTTTACTTCTATTATAATTTGAAATTTTGCGCTTTAGAATATACTTTTTGTCTTAAAAGTCTCTAGCTAACATAATCTTGTTAGATAATTTTGTAGTTTTATTTTCTTAATGCTTTCTCATTTTGTTTTGTAGACTTAAGTACGTCATTTTCAACTTGGTGTCTACTTATTGTTCCTTATTACCTTGATGCTCTTGTTCGAAACTGATTAGTATATGCTAATTACCTAGTATATTTTAGCCTTGTTATATCACTCTTTAATCTGCTTTTTGATTATAAGTTAGTTTATCTTAGATTGTGCAGATTACACAACAAACTGATCAATCAAAGATGAAAAAAAAATCCAATAGCAACTTTTTTAATTGATTAGGATCATTCATCTAATTGAAACTTTTTTTACCTTGTGTATTCATTACATTTCTTTTTGAGATATTAGAATGGTGAAAGTTCTATTTTTTTTAACTAACATACAGAGAAAATATTTTGTTTATGCAATAATAAATTACATATTTTAAAATATATGTGGTCAAGATTTTTATATATATCAATTTACTTTTGTGTTATATGTACTTATTACGTTTTTGGTTTTCTTCAATATTGTCCAAGATGGCGAAAGTGCAACAAGAGAACAAAGGGACACTGGTAAATCGAGCTTCGAATTAGTATCATACATATCTAGCTAGATGCTCATTAGCTTTTCTAAGTTTTAGTTTTGTTGGCTTAGTGAGTAGATACAGTTTATACTTATGATTGATGATGTTTTTAACAAATTAAATTTATTATGATTTTGGCTTTGTTAACATTATGCATATAATACGATTTAAACGTGTAGTTATTTCAATTACTACTTTTTCACCAGGTACCCCTGTGGTTTTTCAAAATTCATGGGGTACCCCTAATTTTTTTAATGCACCATGTACCCTTATTATTTCAGTAAAATGAACGAAATGCCCTTAATAACTAACAGTGTCAAGTTTCCGTTAGTTATTAGGGTTAATTAACCCTAACCCTTAAGTCCTAATCTTAACACCTTAACACTAACACTAACTCCAACTTTAACAACCCAACCACCACCTTCCCCCACCCCTCCCCCACCAATGCATCCCCCCCACCCCTCCCCTACCACCCCGTAGAGATTCCCCCTCCCTACCCCAACCCCGTCCTACCCCCACCCCCACCCCCAACCTCAGAGTCCCGCCTCTCATCCACCTACTACTCCAAATCTTGCCCCAACTTGGACGAAATCATGCAAGAAACCACCACCTTAAAACAAATCTCCCATCCCACCACTGCCGGCGCCGCCCTCTGCCTTTTCTTCCATGATTGCTTGGTCGTCGTCCGCGCCAAAGTTGCCGTCGAACTCTCCTGTCCCTCCACTGTCTCCTATGCCGACATCCTCGCCGTCATTGATATTTTTGATTTCAAAAACTTATTTCGAAAATGATTTCGAAAATGGTTTTTGACAATAATTTCGAAAATGGTTTTTGAAATGAGAATTACTTTCGAAAATGGTTTCGAAAATGGTTTTCGAAAATGTTGAGAGGAGGTGATGTGGTGGATGAGTGGGGGTGAGGTTTTGAGGGCAGTTGCTACCAGGGGAGGGGGGATGTTGTCGGGGGTGGGGGGAAGGGGTGGGGGTGGGTTGGGAAAATCAAGGGGGGAGAAGGGATGTTGCACGGGGTGACGGAGGAAGGGGAGGAGAGGTGGTGGTGGTTGGGTGGTGGTTGTGGGGTTAGGGTTTGAGGTTATGGGGTTAAGGTAGGGTTAAAGGTTAGGGTTTAGTTAGTTAATTATTGTTTAATTAGGGTTAGAAGAGTTAATCAACCCTAATGACTAACGAAAACTTGACACCATTAGTCATTAAGGACATTTTGTTCATTTTACTAAAATAATAAGGGTACTTGGTGCATTAAAAACAGATTAGGAGTACCCCATGAATTTTGAAAAACCATAGGGTACCTGGTGAAAAAAATGTATATTTTAAGTTATCAAAGTATTAAATTTTTCATTAGTTTCATTGTTGGATTTATCCTAAGGTAAATGTGTGTGTATTTACATAGATTTGTTAATTTGGGATAATAACTAAAAAAAAACAAAAAAAAATCGAAACGCCTTTTTGTTCCAAGAAATTTTGCCAAACAAATATCGAATTTTGAAGCCAACTTTCCTTTTCAAGGTGCCAAAAAACGTTTAGAATATAGACGTGGTAAGGTTATAACTTGTAAGACATTGCGAATGGAGACGCTTTTATGCGTTGAGAAAATTGGGGATGTTATTAGGCGTCGAGAATGGCGACGCTTTTAGGCGTCGTCATTTATCGACTCAATTGGCGCGACGCTTTTTGGCAGCATCCAAAGCAAAATTTGGGACGCTTTTTGGTATCACAAAATGGGTCAAAAAGCGTCCAGAAACACGCTTTTTCTAGTAGTGAAAATTTGATTCCAAATTTTACGCCTTCCATCTACTGAGCATGGGTTATAGATGTTTATTAGGCAACATTTGAAATTGTGGAGCAAAATGGTGCCACAAATTTCGGTCCAATGCCTCATAATGAGTTTAGAATCCACAGAGAAAGGATTCCACCTAAGTTGCCTGATCATCCCATATTGATTGAATAATTGTTTGGTTTTGGTTTTCATCTTTTGTTTCTTGGAAGACAACAAATTTTGGGTCATGGGTGGAAATCAGTTGTTCTATTTTCCTTCTCTTTACTTTGGCCCCAAGTCCTCTTACATTCCATGAAAGGACTATCATTGAAATACTAATGCTTGAATATGGTTTACGAGGATTAGGCAACCATTTCTTCCTGCTAGCTTTGAAGAACTTTTTTCAATTATGTTTTGGAGCTCATTCAACATCCAGCCAATAGAACATTCATTTCATTTGCGAGCTTTAGCACTTGGTCAGCAGTGATGAGATAGGGTGGGTGGAGCCGGGAGTTTTTCTGGCTGGGGATACTTGTTGTTGAGATGCTGGTCAGGGGGGGTCCTTTTTTTGGGTTTTCTTTTTTTTCAATTTTTTATATAGGTTGTTTTGATAGGTGATGGGATAGAGGTCTCAAAGCCTAGAGAAAAAAGGGGCCCATATGAGAAAGATGAACATGAGCGTGTCCTTTTTTAGAGAGAGCCTCAAACATGTTTTTTGATTGGAATGAGGATAGGGAGTTAGGTGAAGATAGTTTGCTAGGATTTTTGGTGATGGGCTATGAGGGGGATCTCCTAGGAGAAAGAATGATTTTGTTGTTTGTGATGGTGATTTTCTTGGGCTTAAATAGCAAAAGGCGGGACACTCTATTAGGAACATGTTGGTTGCGTGATGATGAAGTAGATAAAAGGTCATCTTGGGAACCCTCCTTTTGCAAATGAAACTTTCTACAAGGGGATTTTGGAGGATGGGAAGGAAAGACGACATAATTATCACCTTGTAGTGAAAAGTGAGTTTTTGTTTCGCTGGTGGTGAGGATTTTCAAGGACATTGAATTCAACGTCCTCTTGTTTACCAGAATCTCACCCAGGGGAGGGTCAGGGGCGGTTCTTGGCCCATGCTGTATAGGCGACGGAATAGGGCCCCAAAAATAAAGGGGCCCCGAAATATATTATATGTATTAAATGTTTGAAATTAAAACAAAAGGAAAGCATTTGGATTAGTGGTAAAGTGGTAAGGGATTGGCAACAAGGGCGTGGGTTCGATTCTTGGTAGGAGAAATGTTTTTTTTAGTTTTTGCTCTTTCAATTATGACTGTTGATTCATCACTTATTCACATTAATACTAACCATCACTCTTTGGCTGCTTATTCCCTATTAATAGCTATCTCTCTTCCTAACTCTCTCATTAATTTCTACTCATACCCCATATTTTTATTTTTTTTTTGCAATTTTCCAATAAAATTTACTCTTAAACTTCAATTCAACAAATTTTGCCAGAGAAGTTCAAGAGATGGGCGGTTTTAAATTGATGTAAAATGTGTGGTTGCTGATTTTGTTTAGATTATTTTAATATGATGTAATTAGATATTATTTTCAATATAAAAGTATTTTTTTAAATTGAGAATCTAATATCTTTTATAAATTAAATATGAAGGGTCCAATTTTAAAAGAGCGTATAGGGCCCCCGCTATGTTTGCCCCGCCCCTGGGGAGGGTAAGAAGGTCTTTGTTTTTTCAGCGCCTTTTGGAGATTGGGATGGTGAGTTTAGGGATGGTGGTTGTTATGGTGGTTCTTGGTGAGGCTCAGCCTGAGGAGTTTCAATGGAATGGATTGAGAAGTTGTGGTTGTCAATGGTTTTCGAATTGACTTTAACAGGCAATTAGTGATAACAATAACATTTGCACAGTTGAACTTTGAGTAATCTATAGAGATTTTTGTACCATATATGCAACCATTTTGAAAGAAAAAAATCATTATTCCATGCCGCAATAGGGACTCCATATACTTTCAGGTTACGTTGTCGCTAGATTGAGGAACATCTAGTGTTCACGTTTCGCGTTTCCATAAACCATTTGTCTATAGCCATTTACTTTGGACCATTGCGATCTTATCTTAAATTGTCTAATAATATATTAGGTGAAGTAGTTCTCCCTTTGAATTAATGGTAAGGCAATTGATGCCTTCAGCTAGTATATTATCATGGATCATACTGAAGGAGATGGATGACGAGGCTACTCCAATCATACTTCTCTCTAGAAGTTCCACATAGGGGGTGCCTTGAGCACCTCTTCTAGCCACATACCAGCCATCGTCAAATTCAATCACTTAAGCCTTATTTCTTACTTTATAGGTTTCCTCACCTAAAACTTTGGAGCTCATCTCTTGTTCCCTCTTTGCTTCTTTCTATACATATTTGGTTTGATTTTCTATTATTTGGATTGGGGGAGGTGGTTTGTTGCTTTCCTCCTCTTGATTTTCTTTGAAGGTTGTTTGGTTGTATGGTCTGGAGAACTTTTTGGTCGTTCTCGATTTCGGGAGAGTGTTGGATGTGTGGTGTTTTTATGGAGATAGTTTTCCTGACTGAAAACCTCTTTGTATGATCTATGACCCCTTTACGAGGGTGTGATTGATGGTATTTAGTTTCTCTGATTTTTTTTTTGCTTGGTTAGGGTTTTGAGGGTACAACTTGTTCGAAGGGTGAGGTGGTTTATCTTGTTTTACTCTAAATAATCTAAGTGTTCTTAAGCATAGCTTTCTACCATCTTCATTTTCAATGGCCTTGAACATGGATTATTGAGGGGTGATGAAGTAAATAAAAGCATATTTGTAGTTTCAGTTAGCTCTAGGTATGGTGGGAATGGAAATACTCAGTATGGGATCATATTTGACGAAGATGGATGATAGTTCTTGGGTTGTGATGTTAGAGAAAGGTGTTTGATGAAGCAAGTTTTCGAAGATATAGGGTGGGGTGGTGCTTGGAAGCGGATTTACGCCGGGAGACAGTAGCCCATCCACCTATGTCTCTTTCTCTAATCAAATTCCCTTTCTCCCTCTCTCTCTCTCTACGCCATTTTTATCAAAATTTGAGATTAGAAGTAGGGGATTTATAATAAATGGCTTGACAAATGGTTTATAGTGGTAGATATTTTGAAACATTTTTTACCTGAATTGGGAAAAAGAGGTTTTCTTATTTACAAGTAATAAGAATAAGATATTGTGCATAAACTCGTGGGTTCACAAGCAATGGAACCTTTTTTTTCCCTTGTTCAATGTATTCTTCCTTGATGATCCTTAAACTTCCATATGAATTTTATAGAATTAGGCTATGTTCAGTTCACCTTATTTTTGCTTATTTCAGATCTGATCAGATCAAAAAAAATAAGTCCAGATCAAATCAGTTCAGATCATGCTTATATTTAAAAATCATTATATCTTTCGTTACATATTAGTAAAAATTATAATAATTGAATATTAATAAAGTATTCATTGAGACAAATCAAACAAGATCCCACATGACTATATTTTAGTTCTGATATAGAAAATTATGCTTATCATGAGCAAAGTTGTCATAATTGAGATTAATCTTGTCCATTTTTTTTGTTTTCAATGCTAATATTGCATTCCTCAAGGCGACAAGACTTATGGACTTCACACTGATTCATTCAAGACCATAGTATAATACATAATGTGTGGAAGCAAAACCAGAATTCACTTTGATTAGACAATGAACTTTAGAATAATCTAAGAATTCTGCGAATGGCCATCTGAGGCAAGTATTAGAGCAAGATTTCTTAAATTTACATAAAACCTCAAAGAAAATTTATATGATTTAGCAAATTTTTTGGAGAAGGATATGAGCACCATGTTGAGGTTGTAAGGTCATCAGTTGCATCGGTGCATGAACGTATCTTGGGGATAACATGAACTTATATTGTTGAATAATCATTGCTAGAACAATTCTTGATTCCATCATGGCAAAATTTTGCCCAACACAAACTCTTGGACCCAATGAGAAAGGGAAAAATGCTGCCAAATGCTTCCTAGGTTCAGAAAATCTCATAGGGTTGAAGTTGTCAGCATCGTCCCCCCAAATATTGACATCATGATGAACATCTGTCATGGCCAAATACAACTGTGTTTCAGCTGGAATGTTCAAATCTCCTAACTTCACTTCTTTACTAGTTCTTCTTTTCATCATGACAGCAGGAGGATACAGTCGAAGGGTCTCATTTAGGATCATATTGATCTGTTGGCAACAAACATATTATGTAAACTAATACTGAAATTGCATACTTTGAACCTCGGTGAACAAAATGTACGCTAGAAAAGTGTAACGTATGATGAATATTTCAAAATCCTAAGGAAAAATGGTGAATATTATCTTTAACATACTCCATCTGTTTCAAATATAAGACATTCACGCTTTAAAAAATTTACTTTGACCACAAATATCTCTCAAATACGATAAATAAAAATTATAAAATATTAATACCGTTGAATTCGTCTTGAAGAATACTAAAATAACATTATTTTTAAAATTTTCTATCAAAAATAAATTGAAAGTAATTAACGGTCAAAGTTCGACCTCGAATATCGTGCCTACCTTATCTTTTCAAACGGAGGGATTAAATACATGAATTACTAAATGATATACAATCAGCCCATTTGGTTATTGATGCTAAATTGTGGTAATAGTAAGGTTTTTTAATGTAAATTTGTGAAGATATTTTCAAGTTAATTTTGATAATAATAAAACTTGATGCCAAAACATGGGTTTTTCTTTCATAAATTTCTACTAGAACTCAATATGATATTCCCAAGCGGGCTGATAATGGAATTTGACGTATGCAGATTGGCGGAAAAGTTCGAAAAGGATTTGCGGAAAAAAGCCTGAACTGTTTTGCGGAAAATGAGCCGACGAAATCCGATTGACTATTGTAATACCTTTTCGGAAGCGGAACGGCCCAACGAGTCAAACTCACTGCTATGTTGTGACGTATAGGCTTTTTAAGTCATCCGGATCCGTTTAAGGCCCGAAATCATGCTTTTTAATTATTTCCGAATTTAATTATTTCCTTAATTTCGTTTTAGGGTTTTGTTTAACGTATTTAAACATTATTAGGTCAATGTTTGGAGGCAGTTTTTGACTTTTAATAATATCACAGAGTTTATACTCTTTCTGGTGGATTCCGGAGTTTTACAGATTCATCGCTTGTGAATCTGATCGTTCTTAATTAGAGATTAGTGTTTGCTAATCTCCATAGCTTCCGACTGCGTCAGAATTTTAGGAAGAATATATGTGTTTTGGGATAAAATAGCATTACCATAAATGTTGACATGAGACTGTCTTCACAAATTTAAACTAGAAACCATTATCATTACTATCATTTAATACCATCAAACGGGCCGTAGTGTAAGATCCTACCATCACTATATCTACAAAATTTGTTGAAGTAAAATTTGTTGCAGTGGAAAAGAAAAAATGTCAAGGAGAGACACTCACAAGTTTGAAATGATTTATTTTGTCTGGAGTAGGTAGTCCATCGACACCACAAACTCGAACTACTTCTTCCCTTGCCCTCGTTTGCCATTCTTGGTGTGAACTTAGTAGAATGAGAGCCCAAGTGAGTAGATTAGCAGTTGTTTCCTTCCCTGCAAAATAGAAAGTCTTGCATTCCTCTATTACCTCGTTAATGTTCAACCTCCTTTCCTTTCCATTTTCATATTCTGTGGTAGACATCAATAAACTCAATAAGTTGTTTTGCTTTTTCACCGCCTCACTGTTTTTCAAGATCAATAACTTGATGGAATCTCGAGTTTCCTTATCTAGCCTCCACCTCTCCTTGTTTCTCATGGTCGGCAAAAATCTGTGTTCAAAATTTTTCATCATTTACTTTTGTTTCCAAGATGTTAGAGGGTCCACTTTGTGATATCAAAGCCATGCAAAAGTCTAATTAGCAACTAATTCCAAAATATCCACGAAGCCTTTGGTTATATGATTCTGATAAGGTATGAATTTAGGATGAGTAAAATTCATATCTAGTGTTTGCTTAATAAATTGATAGATTTTAAAACTCAGATATTAAACTCATAAGGTATGGGGTTTTCTAAGGGAGGAGGTTTGCTTGATATATATTGGAGTCATTTATTCCAGGCACGTAGTTGTGGCTGCCCCTTTGCACAAGTTCTCGATCCAAATATTTTTGGTTTTATATAAAAGGACGCAATATGAAAAAGTTTGATACTTTGTGAACCGTAAACGACATAAGCTCCACATCTCCATTCTACGGACTCCATAATTCACGCTATCACCTATCATTTTCCTCAATCTCTTCCATCAAAAATTAAATCTTCCATATTTTAACTTTCTAACTTCTTCCAACAAATATTGTCATCAAGTTTTTTTCATAATTATAAAAATTAAAAGCTATCCATCAATTAGTATTGGTCCTCTCTACTCTCAATGAAAATTTGTGGTCTCTTTCTCTAAGTAACGGAAACAAAGGGTCCAATTTCCATTTTAAAACAAGGACCCCATAAATTTTCAAGACGGCCTGATTTAGTCACCTTTTTACACTCTAGCAGACTAAGGATCTGTTTAGTTTGATTAAAAACATTTTTCATGAAAAATATTTTCAAGTCGAGAACACAAATGAATATTAGCTTTCTTTTGTTTGGTTCGATGCAAAAATATTAAGCTTGTTTTTTTTAAAAAGTATTAAGATAAGAAGGAAAAAATGGAGATGTTCGAAATCACAAACAGCTGAAATGTTTTATTTTAAAACACAAAGGCGTCCATCATAGACGCCCCACTAATAGCATAAACGTCCATGAGAGACGCCTCTAGCTACCTCTGGTGGTGTGACTGTCATGGACACCTATGTCGGTGGTGGGGCGTCCATGGCAGATGCTTTTCCTTTTTTTTATTAATAAAAAAACTTTTTTTGGTGGAAGTGAATCCTATGAGGCGGTTGTGACGATCGTGTGAAGGTGGTGGCAAACTTTGAGGTACAGTAGGTGCTTGGGTAGGACGCGATTTTCTCGGTGGTAGTGGTGGTGGTGGTGATATAATGAAAGTAGTATAATTATAAGGGGAAGAGGAAGTGACGGAAAGGGTCGTTGTTGGTGCGTGGTGGTGGCGGCGGTAGGGGAAGTGAGCGAATGGAAGAAAGAGGAACGAAAGTATATAGATATCGTATAAAAATACTTATTTTAAGGCATTAATAAAAAAATTGTAGGACATTATATAGCAAAAACTTTTTTTAAGGCCCAACATGAATATTTACTACTACAAAACACAGGTACTACTACTATGTATAAAATTTGATAGAGATACGAACCTAAATCCAGGAATGTAGATGCTTCTAAGAGCAATGGAAACAAGGTGCATCTGTTTTTCTTGCAATTCAAAAATTCGTTTTCCCTCTTTATAACTGCTTCCAAAAGCAATTCTGGATATGATATCTGCGCTAAGGCTATGAAGCTCTTGGTGGAGTTCAAGCTCTAATTCGTCTTGGCTTTCCCGAGTTTCCTCCCACTTATTTAAAGTACTTTCAGTACTGGCAACAATTTCAGGTATCCAACTCTGTGAACAATTGTTTTCATCATCAATGCTTATTCTCATTGAAGAAAATCGAAAGATGTTAACCAGACACTACAATTTAGGATAATCCAACTTGATGATGGAATAAACAATAAACATACAACTGGGTATGAATAGGGGCGGATCCAAGATTTCGAATTTGGTGGGGCACCAAATTACAAAAGAAAAATCACAATATCATATTTTAAAACAATGCAACACTTTAATTTTCACAACCTTAATAAATAATATTAAGTATTCAATAATATCTCCATTTTTAGTATATTTAACATATTGACTTTCACATTCATCAACAGATGCAACTTTTATTTCAATTTGTTACTAAAGTTTATAAGAAGTTGATATAAATTTATTTAATGTAAATAGAAATTAAAACAAAATTTTAAATAGTAAACTTTATTTGTAAGTATTTGTAAATAAATCTTGGTCATAATTAATATATTTGAATAATGTCGAAAGTCAATTTGTTGCATTTACTTGTAAGTGAAAGAAAAAGTAATGGTTATATCACAAACAAAAAAATGGTTAAAATTAGAGTTAGGATTCAGTGAGATGGATATTATTTAAAATATGAAATGAAGATTCAAAATGGAGAAGAAAAAAAATGCAAAAATAAAGAAGAGAAAGAGTAAGAAGTAAAAAAACAAAAAGAAAAAACAAAACAAAACAAAAGGTATTAAGCAAATAAGAAAGAAAAGAAAATGCATGTAGGGGAGTCGAACCCGCGATCGCGGCAACAACTACCAATTACAAGTTACTAAGAGAACCACTGGACCAAGTTGCATAATATGTAATTATTACACGCGTTTTAATTTTAACCTATTGTAAAAATCTGTTTGACATTAAAAAGTAAAAGAACCCTATTTTTTTTTATATGGGGCACGTGCCACCCATGACCCTTAATAGATCAATGATATATTTTTGGTTCATAGCATCGTAGTTATGACAAATAATATGGGCCATGTGGTGAAACCGAGCATAATTTCTTCTTTTAAGAAACTTACTGCAATTGGGATTCTTGAGTAGTCGTTCTTTTTAACTTTACATATCCTTGTTAGAGATTAGGGGAAGAAGAGTAAGAGAAGTAGATGCAAAAGTATGAGTAGATTGATTGCCACATTCTTACTGATACAAGTGTGGTGATTTATACACCAAGGTTGCGTACAAAATTATGCATATACTACAGTGTACGGTACAATTGCATAGTAAAGGTTGATTATTCACTTATCTACATTCTGTTCTCAACACTCCCCCTTGAATAATCATCCATAGACATTAGAACTAACTGCCTCATTAAAAACCTTGTCAGGAAAAACCCAGTGGGATAAAAACCTGAACGAAGGAAAAAAGAGTGCAGTGTGTATAATACTCCCCCTGAATTTAACATATGTCACGAAGGTGACGCATTCCTATTTTGTACACCAATTCTTGAAATCTCTTTGCTGGGAGTGATTTGGTGAATAGGTCTGCAAGATTTTGAGATGATTGAATTTGTTGAACATCAATTTTTCCGTCCTTATGGAGGTCATGGGTGTAGAAAAGTTTTGGTGATAAATGTTTGGTCTTGTCTCCTTTGATAAACCCTTCAATTACTTGTGTGATGCACGCAGTGTTGTCTTCGTATATCACAATTGGATTATCCGCAATTGTTCTCATCCCGCATTCTTCTTGAATGTTAGTGACCATTGACCTGAGCCACACGGATTCTCGTCCTGCTTCATAAAGAGCTATTAATTCTGCATGATTCGAGGATGTAGCTGTCAAGGTTTGTTTTGTTGATTTCCATGATATGGCAGTACCTCCATAAGTGAACAGGTAACCAGTCTGTGATTTCGCCTTTTGTGGATCTGATAAGTACCCAGCATCTGCATATCCAATAAGTGGTGCGTTTGGCTTTGATTGATAATACAACCCGAGATCGTGTGTTCCCCGGAGATAACGAAATATGTGTTTAACTCCGTTCCAGTGCCTCTTTGTTGGCGAATTACTGTATCTAGCTAGCAAGTTTACTGGAAAAGCAATATCCGGTCGTGTGTTGTTGGTTAAGTACATTAAAGCACCAATCGCACTTAAGTATGGCACTTCAGGACCAAGAATTTCCTCGTTCTCTTCTCGCGGTCGGAAAGGGTCATCTTTAATGTTTAGAGATCGAACTATCATTGGAGAGCTTAGTGGATTGGCTTTATCCATGTAAAAACGTTTAAGGATTCGTTCTGTATAGTTTGACTGATGAACGAAAATTCCATTCTTGAAATGCTCAATTTGCAGCCCAAGACAAAATTTTGTCTTCCCTAAATCTTTCATCTCAAATTCTTTCATTAAGTACTTGGCAGTTATTTCAAGTTCTCTAGGGGTTCCAATGATGTTCAAGTCATCAACATAAACTGCGATTATAGCAAAACCTGATTGAGATCGTTTGATGAATACACAAGGACTGATTGGATTATTTTTGAATCCTTCCTTTAGAAGATATTCACTAAGACGGTTATACCACATTCTACCAGACTGTTTTAGCCCATATAGTGACCTTTTTAATTTTATGGAGAACATTTCTCTCGGTATATAATTTTCTGGTAATTTTAACCCATCAGGAACTTTCATATAAATATCTGCATCCAGCGACCCATATAAATATGCCGTCACGACATCCATTAGTCGCATCTGCAATCTGTTTGAGACTGTAAAACTCACCAGAAATCTCAAAGTTGTTGCATCAACTACCGGGGAATATGTCTCATCATAATCGATTCCTGGCATTTGAGAAAATCCTTGGGCGACAAGTCTTGCCTTGTATCTGACAATCTCATTTTTCTCATTTCGTTTTCTTACAAATACCCATTTATATCCGACTGGCTTCACACCTTTAGGAGTGCGGGTTATTTGTCCAAATACATCACGTTTTTCAAGTGATTTTAGTTCTCTTGAATTGCTTCTCTCCATTTTGGCCAATCTTGTCTACGTTGACATTCGTTTACTGTCTTTGGTTCCATATCATCTTCATCATATATTATATCAACCGCTATGGAGTAAGCAAAGATGTCATTCATAACAATATTTTTCCGATTCCACTGCTTCTTTGTGGAAATGTAATTAATCGATGTTTCATTGTTGTCTATGATTTCATGTTCTTCATCTTTCGAGGCATCTTTATCTTTATTTTCAGCTTGGATTTCATTACTTTCAGTTGGAAGAGCCTTTTTATTTCATCTACTACTTCCTCTCGTTTTTTCATTTTTCTTGGCTTTGAATCTTTAGAGCCAGGCGGTCTTCCTCGCTTACGTGCCATCGGTTCATTATCCAATGCCTTATTCACAGTTGGAATTTCAATTCGTGCAGGGACATTTTCAGCTGGTACATGTGATTTTGTCACCTTTTTAATATCCGTAAATGCATCAGGCAATTGATTTGCAACACTTTGTAAATGGATGATTTTCTTCACTTCTTGTTCACAAGAATTAGTTCGTGGATCTAGAAATGATAATTGTGTTGCATTCCATGTGATCTCAATTTGTTTATTCTTTGGGTCCATCTTTGCTCCCCCTAAGGGTGGGAATATTGCCTCATTAAAATGGCAGTCAGCAAATCTAGCTGTGAATAGATCACCTGTCATTGGTTCAAGATACTTTATAATGGATGGTGATTCAAAACCAACATATATTCCCAGCCTTCTTTGTGGACCCATTTTTGTGCGTTGTGGTGGAGCAATGGGGACATATACAGCGCATCCGAAGATTTTCAAGTGTGAGACATCTGGTTCTCTTCCAGAGACTAACTGTAATGGGGAGAATTTATGATAGGCAGTGGGTCTCAAGCGAATTAGTGATGCTGCATGTAATATAGCATGACCCCAAACAGATGAAGGCAATTTGACTTCATTAATAATGGTCTTGCAATTAATTGCAACCTCTTAATTAATGCTTCCGCTAGACCGTTTTGTGTGTGAACATGTGGAACAGGGTGTTCTACCATAATTCCAATTGACATGCAATAATCGTTAAACGTTTGGGACGTAAATTCCCCTGCATTATCAAGCCTCAATTTCTTTATTGTGTGATCTGGGAATTGAGTTCTTAATCGAATAATTTGAGCAAGAATTTTTGCAAAAGCAATATTTCTACTTGACAAAAGGCTCACATGTGACCATCGTGTTGAGGCATCAATTAATACCATGAAGTATCGGAATGGTCCACATGGAGGTTAATTGGCCCACAAATATCGCCTTGTATTCTCTCCAAAAATGTTGGCGATTCAGTTGCAATTTTATTTCTAGAAGCCTTGTTATCAATTTGCCAAGAGAACATGCAACACATGATAATTCATCTGATTTAGGAATTCTTATGTTTCTTATCGAATGTCCAATTGAATTCTCGATTATCTTCTCCATCATTCCTGTGCCAGGATGACCTAAGCGGTCATGCCATAAAGTAATCAATGTTTTGTTCTCTAATTTTCGCTTAGAGATCATATTTATTTCAACTGGACATGTGTCAATAAGATATAATCCTGATAAATATGCTGGCAATTTTTCACATATAAATTTCTTGCCACATTTATTTTCTGTGATACAAAGATATTCCTTCTGGCTATCCATCATTGTTTCTAGATGATAACCATTTTTACGTACATCTCGAAAACTTATGAGATTTCTCCGAGATTTACTTGAGTATAGTGCATCATTGATGACTAATTTTGTCCCATTTGGGAGCATTATGCAAGCCTTTCCAGAGCCTTCTATTAATTTGGATGTTCGGATATAGTGTTAACATCGGCTTGGAACATTACCAATTTTGAAAATACTCTTTATTTTTCAATATGGTATGTGTTGTTCCACTATCCAAAAGGCATTGATATTCATTTCCAACTCGATCCATATCTTCAGAGTAAAATAAACATATAGTTAGTTTAAGAGAAAACAAATGTGTATTTTATTGATAGTAATGAAGTACATGACTGAAATAAAAGTACAAGTGAACAAGAAATAAAACAAATGCATTTGCTAAACATCGTTGTTTTCTCCCAGGGTAAAGTCTTTTCCCGAGTCAGCTTCATCCATAAAAAAGTCAGATATGTCAAGGCTGGGCATGGAGGTATTTGCCTCATTGACAAAGTTGGCTTCCGCATCCTTTCCTTTTCTTTTGGAAGCTTGGTAGAGTTCTACTAAATGTTTGGCTGTGCGGCAAGTGCGGCCCCAATGCCCAGTCATACCACATCTGTAACATGCATCTTTCCCTTTTGGGTTTTGCTTGTAATTTCCTTGTTGTCCCCTTCCGAAATTTTTAAAATTATTGTTTCTCGGAAAAATTGGCCTCTACCACGTCCACGCCCTCGGCCACGATAATTACCACGGCCTCTCCCACGACCGTTGTAATTACCGCGTCCACCCCTATGTACAGCATTTGCTTCTGGTGGATCGGAGCTTTCTATTGCATTTATTTCATGTGAGGCTGAAGACCCTGTAGGTCTGAGATTATGATTTTTCAATAAAAGATCATTATTCTGTTCAGCCACAAGCAGCACCGAGATTAGCTCAGAGTATTTTTTGAAAGCTCTTAACCTGTATTGTTGTGCCAATATTATATTCGTAGCATGGAAAGTGGAGAGTGTTTTATCTATCATCTCCTGTTCAGTTATGGGATGATCACAATATTTCAACAATGATACAATTCTAAACAATGTTGAATTGTAATCACTGACTGTTTTAAAGTCCTGGAATCTCAGATTTGTCCAGTCAAAATGTGCCTTAGGGAGGAGCACACTTTTGTGATGCCCATATCTTTCATTTAAGCTGTCCCATAATTCTTTGGGATCATCCACAAGTAGATATTCAGTTTTCAAACTATCATGTAAGTGATGCCTGAGAAGGACTAAGGCTTTTGCCTTTTCTTGTTCAGTTGCTATTTTAACTGAAGTGGTTGATGTAGTTGCATCATTTTGTTGGGCCGTGATACTTTGAATTGTATGTTCCAATCCCTGGGCCTTTAAATTCATTTGGGCGTCCACCTTCCATTCTAAAAATTTATGCCCAGATAGATCTAGTATGTTAAATTGTCTTTTCATTAGATCTCCCATCTTTACTACAAACATGTAAATATTTATAATTAGTAAATGATAATAAATCATATGTATTATCTCCCCCTGATTTTTATCATCATAAATATTATGCAAAGAAATATTACAAACACAATCCATATAAGTTTAGTATATAACAGATACTAATCTTTTTAGAACAAAACAAAAAAAATCAAAGAAAAATAAATGATAACAAGAAAAGGAAAAAAAAAGGACTATATAATACATACTAAAACAAAAAAAACTTAGTAAAATGCACAATTAATGAAAATTTTTTTTGTGCATTTTTTTGACTATTTCGCCGGGGGGATTTGTATTTGGATTTTATTTTTGTGTAAAAAAGAAAACAATTATCCCCATTAATAAAGCTATTAGAGCCATAATGAGGGATAAATAAAATCGTATCATCATAAAATCTTCTTCAAAAGAAGAAGATGAAGGTTGGTTATTGTTGTTGGGATTCATGATGGCCGGGAAAAAATGGGGGTCGAAATTAGGTGGAAGAAGGAAAGTGGGAGATGGATAGATTTTGGATAAAAAGTAAAGATAAGATAAGGGGTGTGTGGTTGGTAAGAGACGGGTAATCCGGTATTTATAGAGGTAATTGCCAAACTGTATTTTACAATATGTAAATGTATACATGTTGGTAATAAACAGATAATTTAGTTAATAATATTGGAGAAACTAGGACACGTGACCAGAAGTAACTATTACTAGTGATAACAATATTAACAGAAACAAGAAAGAACTATTAAACTTATGTGATAAGACACATTCTTACTGATATTATTAGAGTGAGTATCAAAAAAAAGGTGAAGATGCCAAAAAAGTAGGACTTGCAACAATATAAGTATCTCATAATATGTCCATTATATTACTAGTGATGCCAAAAAAGGTGATAGGACACGTGACCAGAAGTAACTATTACTAGTGATTACTTGTGACAACAATATAAGTATCTCATAATATGTCCATTATATTCTTTATATCATTAGTTTTAGTTCTCTCTTATAAGGTTAAATGAAAGACAAAAGGAACAAAAACAACAACAATACTAGAAAAGGGAAAATAAAATGCTAGACAATAAAAAAACAAGGGGAAGATGCCAAAAAAGTAGGACTTGCAATTTTACTTGTTAGCTTGTACGTGATATATGCAAAAGGAAAGTAAAAGTTGGGTGATAAGATCAATGTGTATGCTTTGACTATAGGCTATAGTAAAACCTCCTTTTTTTCATTTTTTTTTATTTTTATGGAGTGATGTGTCATCAATCACCATGCATGAAGGCCATATGTATTGTGAAAGAGAAAAAAAACATGAAGGCTATATGTATTGTTCTTTTACAGGTTATAAGAAGTAGTTCACTCTTACTTTCCTCCTTATTTCTCATATTCAAAAGTCATCTATTCTTTCTCCCTCTTTTCTTCTTAAGTATAATGATATCTAGTGTATATCCAAGAAAAAAAACATGATTCGATTACATTCATATTATTAGAGTGAGTATCAAAAAAAAGGTGAAGGTATGTAGTGGATATGGTGAGTATATTTTTTTTCTTAGTATCAAATAATTTCTCGGGAAGTCTAGTAGAGTTAGATATGAAGGGTTCTAAAGTTTTTTTTTTATGAGTTTCTGATATAGAAGATCCGAGTTCTCGGCAACTATAGAGCATACTTCTCACAAAAAAAAACTAAAGTAGTTTGTAGTAATTTATGTGAAGTGGGAAAAAAATTTATACCTTAGAGTTCGTGCTGATAACGTGTTAGAGATTAGGGGAAGAAGAGTAAGAGAAGTAGATGCAAAAGTATGAGTAGATTGATTGCCACATTCTTACTGATACAAGTGTGGTGATTTATACACCAAGGTTGCGTACAAAATTATGCATATACTACAGTGTACGGTACAATTGCATAGTAAAGGTTGATTATTCACTTATCTACATTCTGTTCTCAACAATCCTAGAATTTTAGTATTGAGTATTTTTAATAGCGTCCCCCTTTAAGTGGAACTGTCAATGTCTTAGTGTTCTATGAACTTAAGAAGTATATTTGGCGTACAATTTTTTATTAGCCTACTTGGGATAGGTTTATCATGTTTAAGCATTGAGGATTCTTCTATGTTTAATATTATGGTTTTAGACTTTTAGTATTTAATTTTACTTGACTAAGGAGAGTTTAGATTAAAAAAATTCAGTTTTTTTTTTCCATTTGTTAATTGAGGTTTAACTGCCCGTTTGGTAATAGGTAATAAATCGTGGGAATGGTAATGTATTGTAGTGTAAATTTGTACTAGAAACCCAATGTCATTACTTGTGATAATGCTATTTCATCGCTAGATACCCATTTTCTCCCTAAAATCTCATTACTATCCATTACCACATGGGAATGTGGTATTGGTTGGTAATAGAAATTTATAAAGGGGAACCCATGTTTTGTGATAAAGTTTATGTATGGGTAGCACCCTCAAGTTTGTTGTTGGACACATTTTGTGTCCGGCGTGAAACTCTTAGGATGCGATCTCATCACGCTAAACCAAACCACTCCTGATAATGGTCCGAGATGGCACTCGCAGCCACCAAAAAGGACAAAATAAGGGAATCTTCCTTCCAATTAGATGCACCTTAGTCGTACACATGTCAAAGGATTACATCCTGTCAGGTGAACAGTACTCCTCTAAATAGCCAAATGATACAATTATGCAGGTACATTCGCACACACCTAAAATAGCTTATCTCTCTCTTTCTCTCTCTCTCTCTACTTTCTCTCTCTAAATCATTCAAGGACATACACTGACTTGAGCGTCGGAGAGGGTTTCATCGCATCCGCCCTAGGTCATTCACGGATATATATTGACAAATCAAAAGATGACTTTCTCTCTCTGATTTTACTTCACTGAGGAGAGTTTATATTAATAAAATTCACTTTCTTTCATTTGTTAATTGAGGCTTAACGACGCGTTTGGTAATAGGTCATAAAGCGCGGGAATGGTAATGCATTATAGTGTAAATTTGTACTAGAAATCGAATGTCGTTACTTATGGTAATGCTATTTCATCTCAAGATATCCATTTTCTCCCAAAATTCTCATTACTATCCATTACCACTTGGGAATGTGGTATTGGTTGGTAATGGAAATTTATAAAGGGGAACCCATGTTTTGTGATAAAGCTTATGTATGGGTAGCACCCCAAGTCTGCTGTCGGACACACTTCATGTGTCCGGCATGAAACTCTTAGGATGCGATCTCATCATGGTAAATCAAACCACTCCTGATAATGGTCCGAGATGACACTCGCGGCTACCAAAAAAGAAAAAAATAAGGGAATTTTCCTTCCAATTAGACTCACCTTAGTCGTACATGTGTCAAAGGATTACACATACTGACAGATGAACAGTACTCCTATAAATAGCCAAATGGTACTATTCTGCAAGTACAGTCACATACACCTAAAATAGCTTCTCTCTCTCTCTCTCTCTCTCTCTAAACCATGCACGGACATACGGTAACTTGAGCGTCGGAGGGGGTTTCCTCGCATCCCCCCCGAGGGTGGTTCATGTTTGTTCTCCTGCAGTTCTCCAACCTCGGACACCCCCACAATCATTAACGAACATCTCAAACGTCCGCTACCGTTTCAACACCGAAACAACTTGGTGCAAGAAGGAGGGGCGCTTCCCCTCTTTTATGATAACAGTCATGGCTAACACAAACAATATGAGTCGTGAACCACAAGGATTCAAAACTAGTCAAGGGTCTTCTCAACCCCTTATTATCGGACATGTAGGGGCACCTAAGTCCACTTCAGGACGCCACAGAACGATGAATAAACTCCTAACAACAATGTTCTATTCAATTTGGCTTAGTTCAGTCAATTCTCTCCGGAGCAACTGAAAACTATAGCATCCTTCATACAATGTTGACAGGCACTCCTCAGCCTAACAACACCCCTTCCTAGAATGTTGATGTTGTAAACCGTAAGTGACCACTAGTCTTGACTGGTAAGATTGCTAACGGAACTCCGTTAATAAAAATGCGTACCTTCACTAAAGAGGGACGACAACTTGAGAATCAACTCAACCAATCTGGGTATAAGGAGCCATTGCTAGACACAGAAAAGCTTTATAACTCTGCGGATGAAGAAAACCAAGGTCACTCCCACCGTGAATACAACACCAACGGTGCTAGTAACTATTCGGTTGGCGGACACATACTGATTAAACCAAAACTCTCTCCTTTTTTGTTCCAGAGTTCCTAAATCACCATATGACCAGGATTAAGATGCCATTCTGCAAGTATGATGGCACCTCTGATCTAGATGACCATGTTGCAGCATATGAAGGCCATATTTTTTATACACTCAGGTGGACACTATATAGTGCAAGGTGTTTCCATTCACTATAATTGGGATCGCCCAGACTTGGTTGTAGAGTCTGAAATCGGGTATCATTTCTAGCTTCTCTCAGTTTTTATCCAAATTTAGTACTCATTTTGTAAGCAATAGGCACTGTGACTGCACCACTGGAGAATTGCTTTCTATCAAGCAAGGTGAAATAAAGAGCCTACGAGATTTCATTGGTCGTTTCAATGTGGAGGCGGTCTCTATTTCGCGCCTTAAGCAGGACATGACCGTCTTAGCTCTAATGACTGGGCTCAGAGAGGGGTCCGCGTTCAGGAGCTATCTAGACCACAATACCTTCACGTCTCTTGGACCCGTTTTGGAAAAGCAAATGATTTCATTAGGGGTGAAGAATTTGACAAGGTCGCGAGTAGTAAGCTTCGCGAGCCTAAAAGAAGGAAGGAAGAGAAGCAAAAGCAAGATAAGGGGCGCAAGAATGATCGTGGCTAGGAAGAAAGAAAGCAAGAATCTAACGTGGTCAAGAAAGGGAATGATCGCGAGAGGGGTTAACGTAAAGAAAAGTGTGACGTGTACACTCCGCTCACAACCTCTAGAGCGCAGATATACACAATGAACAAGGACAGTGACAAGTGGCAATGTTTAAAGCAGATGTTCCATAAGAACCGTGACAAGAGCAAGTGGTGCGATTTTCATGGTGATCACGAACACTTAACTGAGGATTGTAGTCATTTAAAAGACAATATGGAGGATCTAATAAGAAAGGGATACTTTGCTCAATACAAGGCTTAGACTAGAGATGGAGATTTGAAAAAGCCAACTAACCAGAATGTTCATTCGCAGATTGGTGAAATTCACGTAATCAGTGGCAGCCCTACTCATGAGGGTAATATAAATGGAGCCAAGGGTAGATTGAAATAGTTCAGACACCAAGTAAACTTCAATGAGAGTATGCGGTGGAGAAAGCCGCCAGTAATGTCAGCCATGTCTTTCACATTGGAGGACGCCAAACATGTTAACTACCCCCATGATCACCTAATGGTAGTCACTTTGAAGGTATCAAATTGTTCGATTCATAGGTTCCTTGTGCATGGAGGAAGTTCTGCACACATACTTTATTGTTCAACTTTTGAAAAATCGATGATTGGCCGGGAACATCTAAAGCTTGTCCGCTACACTGTGATAGGTTTCACAAGAGCATTGTAGGTTGCTGAAGGTCTCATAACGTTACCGGTTAGAGTTGGGGAAAACGAGAAAACTAGGGATGTAATGGAAGAATTTTTGGTAGTAGAAGCACCAGGAGCTTATAATGCTATAGTGGGACCCCTTTTCATTCATGGCGTCCAAGGAGTTGTATCTACTTACCATATGTTAATGTTATATGTCTCTAATATAGGGACGACATAAAAATTGAGAGGAAATCAAGAAATGGCCAAATCATGCTATCTTATAGCCTTCAAGCGGCCTGCAATAAGAATCCCAACAGAAGATATAAATCCGCCAATGCGAAAACAGAGGAGAGCTCAGAATAAAGTTCTGGCAAATGAAACAGAGCTTGAGAAAGTGGATGAAGAAATGATGGAAATATCTATGGAGGATTTGGTGTCTAGGCCTAATGGTACGCCAAGACCCCAAACCTGATGGAGAGATGAAACAGGAAATGCTAGCAATAGATCAGATAAGGAGGGTCACTATCGGGACTGACATGAACCCAAAGGTCATAGTCAATCTAGTGAATCTTTATCGAGAAAACGCTGATGACTTCGCGTTCTTCACGGATGAGATGCCGGGAATAGACCCGACCGTGATGGTACATCACTTCAACGTTGATAGTGCAATCTGTATTGTCAAACAAAAAAAGATAAATTTTTCTTTTGAGAACAACAAGGCCATCAACGAAGAAGTAGACAAATTGTTGGTGGCTGACTTCATTGAACCATGTGATTACACAGAGTGGATGGCCAATGTAGTTATTGTGAAAAAACCTAACGTACAGTGGAGAATGTGCGTAGATTTCACAATTCTGAAAAGAGCTTACCCAAAAGATTGTTATCCTCTCCCGAGAATAGATCAGTTAGTAGATTCCACCAGCGGTCACGTATTGTTGAGTTTTATAGATGCGTTCTCAGGCTGCCATCATATCAGCCTGTTGGAGGCCGATAGGAAAAAGGTAGCACTGATCACTGATTGTGGGGTATACAATTATAAGCCAATGTTGTTAGGACTCCGCAATGCAGGGGCAACATATCAAAAACTGGTTGGCAAAGTGTTCACGGAGAAGAGGAGCGGAACATAGAGGTGTATGTAGACGACTCCATTATCAAAAGAAAAACTGACTGCGAACATTTGAGTGACCTTGAAGAAACTTTCAGTACTTTGAGAAAAGTAAAGCCATCTAAGTTGGAATAAGAAGTAAAGCCTTCTTGGCAGTCAAGGAGCATTTGAAAAGCCTACCCACAATCACAAGACACGAGATGAGAGATACGTTGTTGTTGTATATCTCGGCCTCTCCTAAAACGGTCACAATTGTCTTGTTGGTGGAAAAAGAAAAACTGCGTCATCCCATATATTTCATTAATCACATCCTAAACGGTCTGGAGTGTCGTTATCGGTTAGTGGAAAAGATGGCATAGGCAGTATTTATAGCCGCCAGGAAACTCCGACCTTATTTCGACTAATCCCATCCAAGTTCTAACAAACCAACCGCTAGAAAAAGCTTTACAGACAATGGATAGCTCAGGCCGTTTGCTGTATTGGGTGGTTGAGTTATCAGAGTATGATATACAATACAAACCCGGGACCACTATTAAAGTACAGGCCCTGACAGATTTTATTGTGAAAGCCTCATATGAGGAGGAAGAGATGAAAGAAAAGGAGACATGGCTACTAGAAGCGGACGACTCCTTCGAGGTTAAAGGATGCGGGGCCGGGATTGTAATGACGAGCCCGGATGGGAACATTTATAAGTAAGACATAAAATTTGCATTTCAGCATCGAATAATGAGGCCGAGTATGAAGCAGGTATTGCCGGTCTCATAATGTGCTTCCGGCAGGAGCAAAAAATGTGTCTTTGAAAACAGATTCGCAATTGGTAAACGATTAGCTCAGAGGAGAGTTTGAAGCTAGAGAGGCCAACACGCAGAAGTATGTCGAGAAAGCCAAAGAAATGATTGCCCAGTTGGATTAATTTGAAATACAAGCGATTCCCAAAACTGAGAATATGAAAGGGGACCGAGGGAGTGGGCTCGCGGAGAGGGGAATCCAATATGTGGACGGCAGACCCCATGTTGTGCGCTTCAGACGCGGCCGCAATTTCAACAGCCAACCTTTTGCTCGGGTTCTCTCCACCTTGGTAGACTCACAAGGACGTCTATGACTGGTATTCCCGCCACCACGATTGACCGGGACATAAACAACATGCCGGAAACGGGTATGATGCCCCTACCGGCAACTCGACTAGGAGTACGTACGGCACGACGGACAACATGACTAGCATTGCGGCCCCACCACTGGCGGATGCAGCAGGGTCATTGGGGGTACTGCAGTATCCCCAAAGTGAGTTTTTTTGTGAAATTAAAAACCTTGAAAAGAATATTATATGAAGAGATGAAGTGTGGAACTGGGAAAGAGAAGAAAGAGAAAGAAGATTAAAATGTCGTCTAGGTTTGCTGCCTCCTCCAATTCATCTGCCCCTCATGTCTTGACAAGGATTAGGTTAAACGTTAAATGGTTTTCCTTTTCTCATTCAACAGTAAGGTATATGTATCAAGTACTAGGGAGGCAAAACCTACACCCCGCAAAGCTATACAAAGTTATATAAAGCATGAATATAACGAGTCCCCAAATACAACAAAGCCCAAACTAGTTGAATGTTCATTGTTCATTGTTGAACTTAAATACTTTATCTAGGGGACTTAAATAATTAAATTAGTAGAATATTGATTCACATCACTGAGGTTTTAAAGGTTAGGTCTTTGTTTAATGTTTAGCTGATAAACTGATAATTTAACGTTAATAACAAATTAAGACTAATGATGATGTATGAATGAAAAAATAAGGTAGTTTGAATTGATTGATTTGTATGATAAATTAATCATTGGTTATTGATTTGATTTCAAACGGACTATTTATTAGATAATAATTACTCCCTTCATCTCATATTATAGTGCTTCTTTTCTTTTAACGTGTCCCAAAATATCCCCTAAAAAAAATTTTCCAAAATATAATTCCTGTTTCCATTTTTAATTCCACACATTTTCATAATTTTCCTAGAAAAATTGTGCTACCATTATTTATTTGCTTCTTAAAAATAGTTTTTTGCTTTGTTTATTCAACACTAGCCTTCATATGTACGCGATGCGTGCGTTAATTTCAAAATTTGTTATTCTATTAGATACTCCATTCGTACTTTATTTATGATTAAACTTAAATGTGAAAAAGTCAACAGTTAGATGAATTTAGATATATTATTTCGCTAATGTAAAAAAATAAAAAGGTTGTGAGTGATTGTTAACATTAATTTTTTGTGAATGAATATTGAACAGAATGAAACAAAAATAATGAGTTGGTTTAACTGAATTAAATAGTATCAAAGATAGTGAATGTTCAGACTTTTCATGTGCACGTTATGTATGTCATATTTTCTTATAAGGTATAAATATTTTGTCCATTTAATTTTTGATTGAAGTATTTGATGCATTATACCATTTTAAACTTATTTTAAATGGCAAGTTGGAATGAGAATTTTTAAATGATTTGCTTTTGTAATTTTTTTCATTCCATTAATTAGATCATTAAGGGTATTTTAGTCACTTCAAAAGAGGACACCACACCTCCTCCCTTAGCTTATATAATAGAGATAAGGGTTGAATTAGTCATGCATTTAATGCTTTTTCACCACTTATTGTCATTCTCTCTCCTAAATCAGTCTTTTCCCCATAACATTTACTTTCAATACACGAACACTTGTTACCTTCCTTTTAGAAATTTAGATATAAACTCCTTGGCCATATTAGTCGTAAGGGCTAGGTCAGCTAATAGACAAGTTCTTCCCTCCCTAGGGCTAGAAGTAGACGAACTATGTTCGCCATGAAGGGAAGAGGAAAAAGAAGGATCAGTTGCAGACATAAAATTATCACTCAAGGTTTTTTGACTATCGGAGCGGTGTGACATAGTTCTAAGCAACAAAAGGCAATAGAAAGCTAAAAAGGTATGGAATAGATACTTGAAAAGAAAATCTCGTCGAGGAACTGACCGAAGAAATCAAGCAAGCCTTCAAAAATTACAGGAGAAGTCCCAAAAGTGCAAGAAGAAGAATTTCTAGTCCAATGGCACCGGAAAAATCAAGAACTCGCTTGAAGAGTCGAAATGAGCGAAGTAGAAATCCTCGAACAAACCCAGATAAAAAAGAATGAAATTTGGTGAAATCTTTTGAACACAGTGAACGAAAAGTAACCCGAAGTACTTTCAAGGAAGTTCGCTGCAAGAAAGCGAAGAACTTGGAAGAAAAAGAGAGGTCTGAAATCTTCGAATAATTCGAAAAACCAGAGAGAAAACTGAAGGAAGATGATGAAGATGGATGAAAAATAAAGAAAAAGCAATTTCATCTTTTAAGTACTAAGGCGGATGGTCACGATGAAACGACCCATCAACTGCTCTCCTAAATTTATGCCAAGTGTCAACTGCAAAGTCTACCCTAATGAAACAAAGAGGTGAAAAACGAGCGAAATTCCAGAAAGGTAATGATTACACTTTTTGAAATCCACATTGCACCACAAGCCAACATGTGGAAGCATAAAAAAAATTATTTGGCCAACATGCAAAATTAATTCGCCTCCTCAAATCCAACATCAATGACGGTCGCGACCCCTAATGATGCTGAGGGGGCTAGTTGTATAGGTAGCAACCTAAGTCTGTTGTCGGACACACTTCGCATGTCCGGCATGAAACTCTTACGATGTGATCTGATCATGGTAAACCAAATCAATCCCGATAATGGTCTAAGATGGCACTCGCAGTCACTAAAAAGGACAAAATAAGGGAATCTTCCTTCTAATTAGACTCACCTCAGTCGTACACATGTCAAAAGATTACGCATCGTGTCAGATGAACATTACTCCTATAGATTGTCAAATGGTATTAATCATTGACGGACATCTCAAAGGTCTGTCACCGTTTCACCACCGGAACAGTTTCATTCTCATGTCATTGACAAGAAAACTTCTTTACCAAATTACACTAAATTTCATTACTATTACCACTATTTATTACCACTAACCAAACGAGCCAAAAAGTGTTTATTTTATTTTATGCAACCTATTGCATAATTCTATTGTGTTTAAAGAGTAAATTCAATTACAAAACCCCTCGAATAATAAACGAGTGAAGTTCACTTTAATAAACTAGGTTATGTTTCTTTGATCATGAAGGTACACAAATCATCATAAGCTAAAATCCTTTACAAATCATGACCTAAGATGTAAATCCATAAATTAATTTTAGAACCCTCACATAATCACATACTTGGATTAAAGGTAATCAACTAAGAGAGCAATAAAAGTCAAACTAAGGAAAATTAAGGTGTTTAGAGGTGATTATGAAAGGGAAGAGATGATAATAAAGAGGATGAGCTAATGTTGGTAAGAAAATAAAAAAGGAATGGATGGGACAATTGTAGCCTTATATTGAGGTAAAATTTACCCATCTCATTTGGAATAATGGTTGTTCCTCTCTACTTCCTCATTACAATTTACAACAACACTACATTATCCCCCTCGTAAAACGACATTAAATAGCCCTCATTTTTTTTACTTCCTCCGTTTCATAATAAGTGAAATAATTCTCTCTTTTATGTGAGAGTTTTTTTAGAGAAGTGTTTCACTTATTATGAAACAGAGGAAATATTAAAGTGACTTGACTTTTATTGCTTTTACAGTTTGTTTGGTAGAACTAATTTGGATATAAAAAATAAAAAAAGTGGAAGGATATTTGTTACTTTTCAATGTTTGGTTCACTAAAAAAAAATTAAGTGAAAGAAAATGGGAGGAATTACAAAGAAAGACTCTTTAATAAAATTTCACTTTCTTTTCCTCTCAAAAGTGGAGAAATTTGGGGGGAAAGTGAAAATTGATATTAAATATGGGAAGTTAAGGTTTTTTATTATTTCTCTTCCATTCCTTTGTCTTCTCTTTCTTTTCTTTACTAAAAATGAACCAAACACACTGTTAATCCCTATCCATGTATCACCCATAGAAGTAAGCAATGGACTAACCTTTACCCTTTCCATGTTAAACGCTTGGTTAGCAATACGGCGATGAAAAGCCCATTGGTCACCTTCAAGACCAACAAGTCCTTCACCAAACAACATCTTGGCCAAGGGATTATACTTCAACTTCTTAAACGAACCACTCGTGTTCATCAGCACTTCCTTTATCATTTGGGGATCAGCTAGAGCAAGCATGGGCTTTGGCCCAAACCAATAAAGAAAAGTCTTTCCATATTGGGCCGACCATTTGTTGTAGAAAGGCATAACCCTGTGAGTGATGTTGTGATTCAGTATTGGATCATCCGTACCCGTTTTCATGGGCTTGGACTGGGCTTCAACGTACATCCGTCGGATCTCCGCCGTGTTCCCGACGATCGGATGATAGGTGGGTCCCACTATGCCTTGGTTTCTGAAGTGGCGCTGTATCTTCCATGGCACCCATAAGATGGTGTGCGTGAGCTTTAGGATTATGATTATTATGACAACACCTGTAAATAAATGAAGGGCTTCCATGATTTAGATTCGGAGATGGAGCCGATAGAATGAGAAGGCAGAAGAGTTATATATTGGCTATAGATTTTTTTAAAAAATTTAAATAAAAGAACTGAAAAGGAGAAGGTGAGTAGTGGTGTTACCGGTTAGTCAATATTTAGCTCGATTTTCAAAAACAAGTGATCCCTTCAACCACCTAAAAAGATATTGTAAAATACTAATGCCTTTTTCCTTTTACATGAGATATAAATTTTCATACATAAGGGTGTTCCTAAGCCTAACTAATTTGTAAACTATTCAAATCTGGCTTGAAATTTTCTAGAGCCGAGCATAACAAGGTTTTATTTTAAAAGTTTGTAAGCAGGCTCGAAATATGGTTTGGTTAAAGATTTTTTCATATTATAGAAATTAAATGAAAAGTTTTACTTAAATTGTGCATAATATTTGTAAAAAGCTCAAAGTAATCTAAACCTATTTATACCATATATGCAATATAATTTTTCAAATCACGTTGAGTTTTAAGGTAGTTTGAACTAGAAAAATTAGCCTCGAAAAAGTTCAAGACTCGACTTGAGTTCGACTAAAAGTGTTACGAGTCGAGCCGGGCAACCTCGGGCTCGGTCTCGGTTCGCCTCGTTAACACCTCTATTCATACAATAGACATTTATTAGTCATGCAAAGATTTTAAACTTATAGTCAAGAAAATATTTTTTTTGGATACATATATATAGCGTAATAAATGTTGTTGAAAGTTAAGGGGATGAATTTAATTATTTGCAAGCGTTAAGGGTTCAATACGCCACTTTCCCGTAAAAAAGAAGAATTTTCGAAGAGCTATAGCGCTACTTACGTATATCATGTGATAATTATCTAGCTTAATTTCTAAAATAAAGTAGAGTTTTGAAGAAATAAAAATACATATATACTTCCTACGTTCTAATTTGTTATTCTTATATGCAGCAAAGATGATGACGACGAGAATGACTGCGGTGATGATGGTGAAGGAATTAAGGTAGTGGTTTATTTAACGGGTTTAGTTGGTGTTTATTGGAGAATTGCAATATTGCTAGCTAAAGCATTTCGATTAAGGAAAATGAATCAGATTATCCTATTTTTATATATATATTTTTTTGATAATTTGGGTCTCATTTTATTTCAGTAGAAAGGCTGCAAAGCCATAATAAACGAATACAGAGAGGGATTGGGGTGTCGCCCAAACAGAAATAAATCTTACAAAATGAGCCCAAACATATGCGTTGCCAGAATGTCTACAACTACATTGGAGCTACGCCCTTTGTGAGAGATGGATAAACTCAGCCACTCATACCTTGCGTTGCGAATGTAATTGAGTTGGTAGTGGAGGTTCCATGGCCCCCTTGCACTTCATTGCACCATTTTACTGCATTAGCAGAGTTAGACTCAATTTGCAAGGGCACTTTTCTCAAGTTCTCATATGACATTGAGATTTGTATGGCTCTAAAGATAGCAAGAACTTTAGCTGAATTAATTTAAATCGACGGAATTGGGCTAGAGAATATGTACATGAAGTGGCCTTGATCACTGCAAAGTGCACCTCCAATAGCCGACATGGATTTGGAACCATTGACTGAAGCATCCACATTCCACTTGAAAAAATTCTTTGGAGGTGGAGACCATGACTTATCAGAATGAGAGACCATCATTGCAAGAGAGGCGCGAGGCTAAGACCATGAGAGAGAGAGAGAGAGGGTTTCTGATAATTTCCTCGCTAGAGTATGGGAAGGGGGTTCCCCACCCTCTTATCCACCAACTAAGCCTTGTTAGTATGAGATCGTAAATCTGATCATGTATGCAAGAAATTTTTCTGAAAATACGAGAGTTCCTCTCTTTCCAAATAGACCATATAATTATCGAAAAAATTGCTCTCCATACCTTCTCGAGAAAAGGGGGCGAACCAATAGTGGCCCATTGTTCGAAGGCCTCACTTAGACTTTTAGGAAAAACCCAGTTTATATTCCATAGACCAAGCCACCAATACCATATACTCCTGGCGAAAGAACACTGCAGCAAAAGATGATCAGCACATTCATGATGCTCGTTACATAAAACACACATTACTTCATCAGTGGAAATGATGCTTCTCCGGGCGAGTAGAACTTTGGAACTTATTTTGCCAAGTAGAGCCATCTAGGTGAAAATTTCAATCCGAGGTGGAATGAGACCTTTCCAAAGTTTCTTCCAGATGATGATTTGGTTTCGGTTCACAGAAGATGATTTGGCTAGCTTAAAACTGAGGGATTTGACAGTGAAAAACCCCGATTTTAAGGGGGTCCATGAGAATGAGTCATCTTCCAAAGTTGAGAGGTGAACTGATTCTAAGATAGAGAGAAGTCACATCCATACCTCCAAATCTCTCGGCCTTAATAAGCGACACCAAGAGAGTCGCCAGGCCCATGAGTAACCATCCCACGAGCCACAATAGAAGACAGTGGCGTATGGATGTGACGATATAGAAAAATGCCGAGGGAATTGCAATTTCAAAGGCTCATTGCCAATCCAAAGATCATGCTAAAAAAGAGCGTTGAGACCATTCCCTACAAGCCTTATGATATTGGATTTCAGCATACTATATGTCTGAGTGTTATTCAAAAATGCCCGCACAAATATTCCTCCATGGACCTTCTTTTGAAGGTGTGGACAATTCATGATGTAGAAAATGAGGGAGATAATTATATTTTTCAAAAATTACACTTGCGTCATATAGCCTGAGGTTCATGAAGAAACCTCCAGATCCATTTGAAGATAAGAGATAGATTACGGTGAAACAAATTCCCATATCCGAGGCCTCCCAAATTTTTTGGAAGTTCTAAGAGATCCCACGCAGCCAAGGCCATAAAAGAGTTTTTTGTACCTCCGCTCCATAGAAATTGTCGTTGCAGTTTATTTATTTTATCAAGAACACCCTTTGGAGCCCATAAAGTGACAGATAGTATACAGGGAGACTTGAAATTGAGGCTTTTATGAGCGTCAGGCGGCCCGCTAGCGAGAGAAGGCTTGCTTTCCATGTGGCCAATTTTCTCTCCACACGCTTAATAACAGGGTCCCACAGTGAGATTCTTGAGGTATTACCCCCAATAGGCAGGCCCAAGTAGGTTATTGGAAACCCACCCACTTTACATAAGAGAGACTTAGCAGTCACTTGTAGCCATGATTATTCAATGTGAATGCCGTGAATAGAGCTTTTATGGAAATTCACCTTCAAACCGGAGGCCAATTGAAATATTAAGAGAGCTCTTTTAATGTTGAGGGGGTCGTCAGTATTAGGAGGACAAAAAGTCAGCGTGTCGTCCGCATATTGAAGATGAGTTAAAGTGTGTCACCCCTATAGATCTCAATACCCTTCCATAAACCGAGTCTCGTGGCCTTTTGAATAACTAGACTTAGGGACTACACAACCAGATTGAAAATGAATGGGGAGAGAGAATCCCCTTGGCGCAAACCACGGTGAAGTTTGAAGGGAATGGTGGGAGTTCCATTGATAAGGATTGAAGCGGCCGCACTTCTCACACAAGCCATAATCCACGATATCCAAAGAGGTGGGAAGTTCATTTGCACCAAGACCCACTCTAGAAAATATCAAGAGACGCTATGAAAAGCTTTATGGAAATCCAATTTCAGAATAGTTGATTTTATTTTCCTTCTTTTGCAAGTCTCAATAAGTTTTCCGGCAACCAATGCACCATCAAGTATCTGTCTTCACGCAAAGAAAGAAGATTGATGTGGCCAAATTAGGATGTCCATGACTTTTTGAAGTCTTCTAGCAAGAATTTTGGCAATTATCTTATATATACATCCCACCATGGTTATTGATCTATAGTCTTTTAGCCCTTCTTGATTTTCGCATTTTGCAATAAGGGCAATGAAAGCTGCATTGGAGCCCTTTGGGAGACGGCTTGAGAGCCAAAATTATTCAACAATGCTATAGATCACATCAAATTTTAGCACCTCCCATGCTTCTTTGATAAATCTGAAATTATATCCGTCGAGGCCAGGGGCTTTTTGCGAATTGCAAGACTGTACGGCTTCCTCAATTTTCGAGCGAGAGACTTGAGCAATGAGAAAGTCTGATTGCTCAGATGAGAGTTTTTTAAAGTCCAATCCCTCAAAAGTTGGCCTGGACAAAAAATCTTCTTTGAAAATATTTGAGAAATAAGATACTGCTTCCTCTTGAATACCTGCTGGATCATCAATAAGCAAACCGTTAGTAGAAAGGGACGTTATTGTGTTTTTTTGTTTATGGATCGAGGCAAGGACATGGAAATATTTCAAGTTTCTATCGTCATCCTTTAACCACTTTGCCCTAGAGTGTTGGGCCCAAAACATGTCCTTCCTCCTCAGCCAGGTCCACAAATTGAATTGGGCCGACCTCCGCTCACTTAATTCATCAGCAGTGAGATCTCTTGAGTTAGATACTTGATCCAACTCATGGATTGTATTCTCAAGAGATGCAATGTTATGGTCAATATGGCCGAATTCTTCAAGGTTCCATTCTTTCAACCTTCCTTTTGCTAGCCTCAGTTTTTCACTAAGATTACAATTTGGGGATTCACTCCATATTTCTATAATGTTGCGCATACATCCTGGGCGGGTTAACCAACAGTTCTGAAATCTAAAAGGCTTTGGGCCCCAATTCATTTCTTTGGATAATACAAGAAGAGGACAATGATCTGATATGCTTCTTTTCAGGATTGAGACTTGAAGAGCTGGAAATAGATCAATCCATTTCAGATTCACAAGCAAACGATCTAATTTGCTTTTTGCTTGACCTCGGAACCACGTAAACCAACCATTCTTTGCAAGGACTTCTAAGAGACGAACTTGATTTATAAAGGCTTGAAACTCCGAAATACCAGATTGACAAATTTGGTTGCTACCCCTTTCATTAGGCCCTAAGACCTCGTTGAAATCTCCAATTAGGAGACATGGCTGGTGAGATTCTAAGCAAAACTCTACAGGGAATTCCAGACTAGCGATCTTTCTTCTTTGTCACAGGGATTATAAACATTTATCAGGCACCGTTTAAAGTTCAGAGAAGGGAAGGTTCCAGATATAGCAATCCAACTGTTCTCTATTCTATATGTTTCCATCGAGAAAAAATTCTCCCTCTAGAGAGATAACAATCCTCCCAAGTTCCCAGTTGAGGGGGAGTATAAATGGGCTAGTTTGTCAATTTTCCACAGAGATTTTATGAGTCGAGGATTAAAGTCTGAGATCTTCGTTTCTTGAATAAATATGAAGTTAGGGTCATGGGAAGTAATCAATTTTATGAGGGAGCTTTTTTTAATTCTGGCATTAAGCTCTCTCACATTCCATGAAATGATGATCATAATAAAAAGTTTATATGGGATGAGACTTGGAAAAACTGTTGGTGATTGCACCATTCTTGATCTTGATGACCCACGAGAATAGACTGAATTCTTTTCCGAAGCTCGGATTTTGGACCACTGAAAGTTAAGCCCAAGCTATCAGCCATCTCAATGATATCGTCAACCTTAATTGAGCCCAAAGAATGAACAGGTTGATCTTCAGAACCCATGTACTGGTCCATTGCAGCAATCAGCTTAAGCCTCTTCTTTTCTTTTTCCTGTTTTTTCTTTCTTTTTTCCAATTGGGCTAATTGAGTTTGGTTTGGTATATTATTTTCAAAAACAGGGAGGAAGAGAGGGCTTGACTCAGAGGATGAGCCCAAAGTCACTGAAGAGGATGATGAGTTTTTAGAATTTCGGAGGCGAGGCCCAAATTTGTTGAAGACTTGGAAGATGAGTTTGGGCTTAGAGGGAGGGGAGAGGGGCTTATTTTGGTTTTGTGGGGGAGTAGGCCTTTTAGTTGTTGGTGAAAGTTCCGGAAAGAGGCTTTTCCATGGCCCATGGGGAATTGGCCCGCTAAATTGGGAGACAGGAGTGTGGGGGCAAGATCCTGTGACGTCATGAAGGGGAATGATTTGGTTATGATTGGGAGGTGGGGCTCTTTGCAGGGAGCTAATTCGATTGGTATCATTATTAAAAGGTGGCTCAAGGGTAGTGGAAAGGTTTGACAGTTTTTGGGGATTTGATTGGTCGGTCTTGGTAGGAGTGTTATTTCCCATGCAACCATTAAAGGATTGTGGCTGTTCGTCTTTATCATGGGGAATGATTGGGCTTCCATGAACTGTTCTGGCACTATTTGACATTGGTGAATTTGGATCAGGAGAAGAGTGAGGATTGATCTTGACATGGCTTGACATAACTTCTAACTTTCTTCCTGGGTTTAAACCCTTCCATCTGTCCTTATTTTCAGAGACAAAAATTGGGTATTATTTATTGTCAATTTCTAACACTATCTTCCCATTTATTCAAATAAGCAATATGTGACTACAAGCACATGAGCCCAGCCAAAATTTTGATAATTTACTGACAGTACACACCCAAATATACATCCGATGTTGTAGAAGTTGTCATATAAAGCTACAAGGGGAGTGCCGTAAATGTTGAGTCATGTTTCCCTCCATAGAGAGGATGATTGATTATTGACATCTTGCAGAGTGAGGAACCATTGTTCAAGCCATTTACTCTCAATCATGGCTTGTTTATCTTCTAGGGAGACAAATGTGATAAGATGTAGGATACCCCCCATTGGTTTTATGGACATGTTATTCACTCCTTGAGTCAAGATGGCATCAATAATGACTTCTGAAGATTGGGAAGAAATAGCTATTGCTACCACACTTCTTTGTAGCATTTCCATATTTTCATCGGACTTTTTACCTTTTAACGCTGCATATAATCACCATCTATTTCAATAGCCCCAGAGATTCTCTGATGTTTTCAGTGTCCACACCAAGAGTGCGAGAACTCATAATTCTGTGGTTTGAAGGGTGAGGTAAGGTTGAGTTTGGGTTTTGAGGCGATGATTTATCGAAAGGGAGGAGCTGCTGGAGGGGCTTTTGGATGTCTGGGGGTTTAGGAGGATTTTGGTCCCTTTTTGGGGAGGTGTCATCTCTGTAAGATCTCTGATCACGTCTTGCATCTCTGTTCTTGGCGCCATGGTACTTGGTGGGAGGATATATTTTTGGTGGGGGAGGAAGGTGAGTAGGGTGGTGGCGGGATTGAGGTGGAGGGTTTTTGTCATATTTTGCAGGGAACACCGTGATTTGGAGGTGGCCCAATTTTTTGCGGTTTTCGTCTCGAATTGTAGATGGGAGGGACTGAGGATATTTAAATTTGACAAAAGCACACTTGTAATTTTTGTGTTTTTTTATCATGGGGATATAGATGAATTCTACATATCCGTGAATTCGGAAATTTTTTTCAATTTCAGAACTGGTTATGGAAAGAGGGAGATAATTTATGAACCAAGTATGAAGGGCTTGGGATGGATGGGGTTTGGGTTTCCTCTTGGCGACAGTCTGCCATTGATGTTCAAGGTTTCTCTCTCTAGGTTTTTCTCTCACTTCTCTCATCATGGTGTTAATCCTAGCTTACCAGTAGGACATCATGGGATGAATTTCATTATTTGCAAGCGTTAAGGGTTCAATACGCCACTTTCCCGTAAAAAGAAGAATTTTCGGAGAGCTATATCGCTACTTACGTATATCATGTGATAATTATCTAGCTTAATTTTTAAAATAAAATAGAGTTTTGAAGAAATAAAAATACATATATACTTCCTACGTTCTAATTTGTTATTCTTATATGGAGCAAAGATGATGACGACGAGAATGAATGCGGTGATGATGGTGAAGGAATTAAGGTAGTGGTTTATTTAATGGATTTAGTTGGTGTTTATTCTAGAATTGCAATATTGTTAGCTAAAGCATTTCGATTAAGGAAAATGAATCAGATTATCCTATTTATATATTGATATGCTCGTGAGTAATATATATTAAGTATTGTTATTGTTATTGAGGTAAATTATGAATATTATTTTATGGAGCTCAGGAACCTTTTGAAAATTTAGAGATTATATAATTAAAATAGAGCGAATAAGGAGATCAAGGTTATAAATATACGGAGTTTCCATGTTGTAAAGGATAAGGTATATATTGTACATCCACCTTCAAACTATGTATTGTTGTTTTTAATGATAATGAATATGATTTGTGTGCTTACAACTTAATTTTTGATTGAGCTTACTAGAGTTCATCCCTAAGTATATAGTGTTGGTCAATTGGTTTGTGAATTGAAGTCTTGTATACAAAGTAATGGAAGTATATATTATAATGAAGCTTTATAAACGAAAGTTATTTTTAGTTTATGAAAAGCAAATTATATATTTAAGCTATGTTTTCCGATCAATGAATAAGATGAGTTCCAATTGCAATAGAATTACTCGATAATATCGAACTGATGGCTAGTGAACAAAGAATTTTGGCCCACATCAACCAAATAAAATAACCATGATTATCATAATATTTTTTAGGTTCAGAAAATAATCTTGATTATTATTTGACATAATGGACAGATATTTGTTTTAGAGGATCAACAACAATATTATAGATGTGCAAACATATATTTTTGGACGTATATAAAAACTAATGGATGTACGATGCAAAAAAGAAATAATGGATGTATAAAATAGATTTTGGATATAAAAAATATAACATGGATATATTAATGGATGTAAGATGTAAAAACCATTATGGATGTGCAAATATAGTTTGTCGATATATAAAATATAATATGAATGTACTAACATAATTATTTTTGATGTAATTCAGGTAAGATACAAAAAACCATTATTAATGTATAAATATAGTTTTTGGATGTACAAAAAAAATTATACGGGCGTACAAAAAATAGATTTTGGATTGGAAGAAAACCTAATCCATACAAATAAACAAGTGATGCGAATAACCAATCATTCAGTAATGAAGGTCAACTACATAAGAACAAGCTATTAAAGGACAACAAATGTGTCAAAAGGTGATGGAGCTCACATCAACTAAATCACTAACAACATTAATCATTGAAAATGCACAAATCCTCAATATAACAAACCCAACAAACTTTATTCATGAAAATAGGATGAATTGAATGATTGGGCTACACCCACTTAACTTCTTGTATACATAAGATTCCTCTTCATTTCTAAGAAAGCCAAATTTCTTGAATGCCTCATCAAATCTGAGGTTCCAACTCCTTGATGCTTGCTTTAGTCCATAAATGGACTTCTTAAGCTTGCATACCCTCCTTCGATTTTCTAGATCTTCAAAACCTTGAGGTTGTGTGATGTACACATCCTCTTTCAAGGATCCATTCAAGAAAGCGATTTTCAAGACATCCATCTGCCATATTTCATAGTCATGAAAGGCAGCAATCACAAGGATTATCCTAATGGACTTCAGCATGGCTATTGGTGAGAAGGTTTCATCATAGTCAATACCATGAATTTGTTTGAAACCTTTCGCAACCAACCTTGCTTTGAAAACTCTATTGTTTCCATCCTTATCTGTTTTCAACTTGAAAATCCATTTGCATCCAATGAGTTTTACCCCATTAGGCAAATCCACCAAGTCACATACTTGATTTTCAGACATGGATTCCATTTCAGATTTCATGGCCTCAAGTCATCTTTCGGAGCCTTGACTATCCAAAGCATCTTTATAGCTAGTAGGTTCTTCTAATTCTAATATCGTTATTTCATAACTTTCAGTCAAAAGGAAATCAATATATCTCTTTGACGGAATGATGGTCCTACTAGACCTACTTTGGGGAGCAACAGAAGAAGTTTCTACCTCACTAGGTTGATTGACTTTGCATGGAGTATCTCCAAGTTAGACGGTAGGAGGTAAGTGAATTGAATGCACCGCCTCTTGAGCATTTTCATGTCGGGCCGCCTCTGATGAGGTGTTAACCTCATCCATTTGTTGCTTATCTCGAACTTCTTCGAGTATACATTTCTCCCACTTGTTTTTCTGGAAATAAACTCCTTTGCCAGAAAGACACCATTACGACCAACAAACACTTTGTTTTCACTTTGGTTGTAGAAGTAGTATCCCTTAGTCTCTTTTGGGTAACCCACAAAGAGGCATTTATCGGGTTTGGGTGAAAGCTTATCAGAAAGTAAACATTTTACCTAAGCTTCACAACCCCATATCCTAACAAAAGACAACTTCGGAACGTTTCCAATCCACATTTCATATGGTATCTTTTCAAGCGCTTGAGATGGTGCTCTGTTAAGTGTGAATGTTGTTGTTTCAAGTGCAAATCCCAAGAATGAGATAGAAAGATCAGCAAGACTCATCATGGATCAAACCATATCAAGTAGAGTTCAATTCCTTCTTTCATAAATGACATTCAACTGCGGTGTTCCTGGTGGAGTCCATGGTGAAAGTATTCCACAATCCTTCAAATGATCACCAAATTCTTGAGATAAATATTCACCACCACGATTGGGTCGCAGTGCCTTCATTTTCTTCCCAAATCGGTGTTGTACTTCATTCTGGAATTCCTTAAATCTTTCAAAGGATTTCGACTTATGTCGCATGAGGTAAACAAATCCAAATCTACTTACATCATCAGTAAATCTGATGAAGTTATTGTACCCTCCCCTAGCCATATTACTCATAGGTCTACACGCATCCGTATGTATGTGAGCTAAAAGGTCATTGTCCCTTTCATTTGAACCTGTGAAAGGTGACTTTGTCATTTTCCCCATCAAGCAAACCTCATAAGTATCAAATGATTCGAAATCAAATGATTTGAGAATTGCATCTTTATGAAACATCTCAATACGCTTTGAGCTTATGTGGCCTAATAGACAATGTCATAGGTATGTAGGGTTTGAATCATTCGCTTTGTGTTTCTTGCTGTTTATGTTATAGATGTGGGTTTCTAAGTCTAGCACATGTAAACCATTTGATAACTTAGCAGAGACATAGAACATATCATTCCAATACGCAAAATAACAATTGTTTTTTTATTGTAAATGAATAACCTTCGGAATCCAAATAAGGAATTGAAATAATGTTCTTTGTGATAGCAGGAGCATAATAACAATTATTAAGTTCTAAAACTAATCCTGAAGGTAAAAGTAGAACGTATACACCCACTGCTAATGTAGCAACACGTGCTCCATTGCCAACGCGAAGATCTACTTCTCCTTTTCCTAATTTTCTACTTCTTTTGAGGCCCTGCATATTACAAATAATGTGCGAACCACAAGCAGTATCGAATACCCAAGAAGCAGAAGTTGCTAAGTTAACTTCTAGAACATACATATCTGAACTAGCACTCCTTTCTTTTGATCCTTCAGATACTTTTCACTTTTAGTGAAACGTTCAACATTCACTTTGTCCTTCGAAAGGACGGAGCTTAAATTACAAATATAATTTTTGGTGTTGATGTTGTTGTTACTAGACATAATTACTACAACAAAATAAAGCAAGATTCAATCAATGTTTATCAAGAAAGCAACAATTAAACAAACTTTGATCAACTACTACCCTTTATTCAAAATGAAAGTCCTCTATTGAATAAAAAAATAACCAAGATCCCCTCCCACTACAATCAAACGGACTTTGGCCCTACCTTCAAATTATAGTAGTTGAGGTAACACTTTACTAATTATAACTAATTATAATTCTCGGTAGACAGGTTAACAACTCCTTGTTTACTCCTATCTCTCAGCTTCAAAACCCAAAACTTTTTCTTTTGATCATTTTATTGAGTTAAACAAAACATTAACATGTAAGTTTCGAAAACCTAGCCTATTATCCCCGGAAACATGAGTAACACCCTGCTTTGGCAGAAACTATCACTCATTATCTAAGGCTTGATAGGTGTTGTTTGGAAAAAGCAATTAAAACTCAATATTACTTGTGGGGACCTAAGTTTACTAATATGGTCAATTAATAGTGAATACATGAATCAATTAACCATAAACAAACTTAGAAGCAAGCATTTAAACAACATAAATGCAAGAAAATTATAAAAGCTATAATTAAAATGATCTAGTATGGCGCCTATACTTAGGAAAATAACTAATCTTCATGAATCCTCCCTTGAATCTCCATGGATCACAAATTTCTGCCATAATTTTTTCGGATTTTATAACCTTATTATCTCCTAAATCTTTAATTAATCGTTACATAAAGATTACTTTAATTTAAATTGTAATTGTTACAAAAATTAAAGAGAGGGCAACCATGGCTAACTGGACCATTAGAGAGGGTGGTGCCACGGTGGTTGGTTGAGAGAGAAACGAAATCTGGCAGGAGAAGTGGCGGCGAAGCAGGGGCGAACCACGCACGTTTGACGTATGGTGGCTCGCGCTACTGCTAGCCCAACGACAGTTGATGGCTGTTTTGTGTTGCCGGTGAGCGTGCGATAGTGGTCCGGTAAGGCCGACGGTGGGTGACGCGACCCAGAGGATGGTTGGCGTCGATGACCGACAACAGTGGATGTGTGTGTGTGTGATGATTTGTTTGTGTTTTCTAGTGCAGCTTCTTGTGAAATTCGTTTCACGATATTGAAGTTTGGCTGTTGACTGGCAGCCTTGTGCTGCTGGTCAACGGTCAAAGTCGACATTAAAGAAAAATTATTTTTAAGGAAATTCTGATTTTCTAAAGTTGAGCATAAATCCAAAAGTTTTCTATTTTGCAAATTTGTGAATAATAATGATTATTGCCATATTTATATAAGTAATTGAATGAAAATAATAAAGTGTCCTAAATAATTTCAAGCTTAAATTTGTTAAGTTTTATAATTATTTTGGAAATTTTGTTTTTGCTTTTTAATTCTTAACAAGTAAATAGTTTGTGTTTATTTTATTTTAATATTATAAATGCGTGGATGTTTAATATAATATGTGTGATATTATATTTTGCATGTTATGACTAGTATGGCCCAATTAGGATAGTAGATACGATCTGCGAATAGTATATATTTTTGTAATTTTAAATTTTTGTTATTTATTTAATTCAAATTATGTTATCAAAGTATGAGGATCCAAGGAGTTTCAAGGACGGTGATCCATGGAGATTCAAGGGACAATTCATGAAGATTAGTTATTTTCCTAAGTATAGGGGCCATACTAGATCATTTTAATTATACACTAGTGGAAAAAAACGGAAGGGTTGTGCAGGAAGGGCTGCGCTTTTTCAACAAGCGTAACCCTACTAGTGAAGGGCTGCGATTTTCTTCAAAAGCGCAGCCCTACATAACAGAAGGGATGCGCCTTTGAAGAAAAGCGCAGCCCTTCACTTAGTAGCGATGCGCTTGTAGAAAAAGCGCAACCCTTTTACATTCAGAAGGGTTGCGCTTTTTCTACAAGCGCATCCCTACTAAGTGAAGTGCCGCGCTTTTCTTCAAAGGCGCAGCCCTTCTGTTATGTAGGCCTGCGTTTTATAACAAGCGCAACCTTTCTTAAAAAAATTTGAATTAATAAATTCGCGAACTTCAAATATTAAGCGGGCTTCAAATATTATCCCTCCTTCACTCTTTTCCTCCTCTCTCACCCTCTCTTCTCTCTCAAAAACTCCCAGAAACGCGACAAAAAGCCTGAAATGATTTGCAATATTCGAGTAGACGGAGTCCGATTGCCTATAGTGATACCTTTTCGGAAACGGAATGGACCAACGAGTCAAACTCACCGCTATGCTGTTATGTATAGGCTTTTTAAACCATCCGAGTTTGTTTAAGGCTCGAAATAGGCATTTTAAGTATTTTCGAATTTTATTATTTTCTTAATTATGTATTAGGGTTTTGTTTTACGTATTTAAACATTATTAGGTCAATGTTTGGAGGCAGTTTTTGACTTTTCATATCTAGGGTTTATTAATCTTTGTTTTGATTAATGTTCTTGTATTTTCAGATCTATAATTATTTCTCTTTTGTATTTTAGTTTTTGTTCCTTTTTTTTCATTTTTGTTTCCTTTTTTTTTTTTTTGTTTTGGGTTTAGTTGCATTGTAGAATTCTCTATGTGATAACATTTTTTGATTTCCTGTTTTAGTTTTAGTTTTCCAGACCATATTTCCTATTCCCCTTTTGATTTCCTGTTTTGGTTTTAGTTTTAGCTTGAAGGGCTGCACTTTAAAGTTTAATGCAAATGTTAAAATTCAGAAAATGTGAGATTAATATATGACTAAAAAAATGTCAAAAAAAAATTATTATTTTTATTTTTGGTAGGAAGGGCTGCGCTTTTTAGGTAAAAGCGAGCCTTTCAAGCTTAGAAGGGTTGCGCTTTCAAGTGAAAGCGCAGCCCTTCAAAGCTTGAAGGGCTCGTTTTTACCTAAAAAGCGCAGCCCTACTTAAAAAGTGAAGGGCTGCAATTGAAAGGGCTACTGTCAAAAAGCGCAGCCCTAAAAGCCTTTTTTAGCGCAGCCCTTCCTTATTTTTCCACTAGTGATAGCTTTTATAATATTCTTGTATTTATTTTGTTGATATGCTTGCTTCTAAGTTTGTTTGTGGTTAATTGATTCATGTGTTCACTATTAATTGACCATATTAGTAAACTTAGGTCCCCACAAGTAATATTGAGTTTAATTACTTTTCCAAATAACACCTATAAAGCCTTAGATAATGAGTGATAGTTTATGCCAAATCAGGGTGTTACTGATGATTCCGGGGATAGCAGGGTAGGTGTTTAAAACTTTCATGTTAATGTATGATTTAACCCAAGAAAATCATCAAAAGATAAAGTTTTGGGTTTTGAAGCTAAGAGATATGAGTAAACAATGAGTTGCTCACCTGTATACTAAAGAATTATAATTAGTTATAATTAGTAAAGCGTTTACTTACCTCAACTACTATTAATTGAAGGCATGGACAAAGTCTGTTTGATTGTAGTGGGAGGAGATCTTGGTTATTTCTGTATTCAATAGTGGACTTTCATTTTGAATAAAGGGTAGTAGTTAATTAAAGTTGTTTAATTGCTACTTAATTGATAAACATGGTCTGAATCTTGCTTTATTTTGTTATAGTAATTAAGTCTAGTAACAACAACATCAGCACCAATAGTTCTACTTGTAATTTGCATTCCGTCCTTTCGAAGGAAAAATTGAATGTTGAATGTTTCATTGCAGGTGAAAGGGAAGTGAGAACCGTTCTCAGAACTGCTAAGTTTACCCACTTTCACATGCAAGGGGAGGAAGCAACGATTCAAGAGATTCATGAAAGGCTAACTCAGACTAAGCGAAACATCTTTAACGAGCCAAGAAAAGAATATGATGTGTTTATGGTCAGTAAAGGGCAATCGCTCAATAGGATTGGGATGACCATTAAGAAGGACAAAAACATACAAGTTGCTAAGTCTGAAACTTCTGAAAAGCAAAAGACTACACCAAAACCAAAAGTTAATGATGAGCACTATTGTTACACCTGTAATAAGGTTGGTCATTAGAAAAGTAGTTGTCCTAAGTATCTAAAGGATCAAAAGAAAGGAGTTTCTAGTTCAGAAATGTATGTTATAGAAGTTAACTTAGCAACTTCTACTTCTTGGGTATTCGATACAGCTTGTGGCTTGCACATTAGTTGTAATCTGCAAGGCCTCAAAAGAAGTAGAACATTGGGAAAAGGAGAAGTAGATCTTCGCGTTGGCAAGGAAGCACGGGTTGCGTCATTGGCCGTGGGAGTATATAGTCTACTTTTACCTTCAAGATTAGTTTTAGAACTTAATAATTGTTATTATGTTCCTGCTATCACAAAGAACATTATTTCGATTCCTGTTTTGGATTCTGAATGTTATTCATTTACAATAAAGAACAATTATTGTTTTGCGTATTTGAATGATATATTATATGTCTCTGATAAGTTATCAAATGGTTTATATGTCCTAGACTTAGAAACCCAAATTTATAACATAGACAACAATAAACATAAAATAAACGATTCAAACACTACATACCTATGGCATTGTCGATTAGGCCACATAAGCTCAAAGTATATTGAGAAGCTTCATAATGATGGAATTATGAAATCATTTGATTTCGAATCATTTGATACTTGTGAGTTTTGCTCGATGGGGAAAATGACAAAGTCACCTTTCAAAGGTTCAAGTCAAAGAGCCAATGACCTTGTGGCCCTCATACATACATATTTGTGTAGACCTATGAGTAATATGGCTAGGGGAGGGTACAATTACTTCATTACTTTTACTGATGATGTAAGCTGATTTGGATTTGTTTACCTCATGTGGCATAAGTTGGAATCCTTTGGAAATTTTAAGGAATTCCAGAATGAAGTAAAAAACAAACGTGAGAAGAAAATTAAGGCCCTGTGATCTGATCGTGGTGGTGAATATTTATCTCAAGAATTTGGTGATCATTTGAAGGATTGTGGAATACTTGATATGGTTTGATCCATGACGAGTCTTACTGATCTTCCTATCTCCATCTAGGGATTGGCGCTTGAATGACGCCATTCACATTTAAAAAAGCGCCATCTAAAGCAGTTGAAAAGACACCATATGATATGTCGACTGGAAACGTTCCGAAAAAATTGTCTTTTCAAAGGATGTGGGGTTTTGAAGCTTATGTAAAACATTTACTTTCTGATAAGCTTTCACCTAACTGCGATAAATGTCTCTTTGTGGGTTACCCTAAAGAGGCCAAGGGATACTACTTCGAGAACCAAAGCGAAAAACAAAGTGATTGTTGCTCGTAATGGTGTCTTTATGGAAAAAGAGTTTATTTCCAGAAAAACAAGAAGGAGAAACGTATATCTCGAAGAAGTTCGAGATGAGCAATAAACGACATGACTCCATGTGAAGTAGTGAGGTAGAAACTTCTTCTGCTGTTCCCCAACGTAGGTCTAGAAGGATCATCATTTCGTCAAAGAGATATATTAATTTCCTTTTCACTGAAAGTTCTAACATGACAATTTTAGATTCAGAAGAACCGAGTAGCTACAAAGATGCTTTGGATAGTCAAGATTCCGAAAGATGGCTTGAGGCCATGAAATCTGAAATGGATTCCATGTCTGAAAATTAAGTTGGGACTTGGTTGATTTGCCTGATGGGGTAAAACCCATTGGATGCAAACAAATTTTCAAGTTGAAAACAAACAAGGATGGAGACATTAGTGTTTTTAAAGCAAGGTTGGTTGCGAAAGGTTTTAAGCAAATTCATGGTATTGACTATGATGAAACCTTCGGACCAGTAACCATACTTAAGTCCATTAGGATAATCCTTGCGATTGCTGCCTTTCATGACTATAAAATATGACAGATGGATGTCAAAACCGTTTTCTTCAATGGGTTCTTGAAAGAAGATGTGTACATGACACCACCTCAAGGTTTTTAAAATCTAGAAAATCCAGGGAGGATATGCAAGCTAAAGAAGTCTATTTATGGACCAAAGCTAGTATCAAGGAGTTGGAACCTCAGATTTGATGAGGCAATCAAGAAATTTGGCTTTCTAAGTTATGAAGAGGAATCTTGTGTAGAAGAAGTTAAGTGGGAGTAATATTACTTTTCTGGTCTTTTATGTGGCTGACATACTTCTCATAGGAAATGATAAAACCACGCTTGAGTTAGTCAAGGAATGGCTTAAAAATTATTTCTCTATAAAAGATCTAGGAGAGACTTATATTGATGAGGTTCTTGCAAGCTTCATACTGAAAAACTACAAGAGAGGATAAGCAAAGTTCATACTAAGGATAATATAGCAATTCCTCTGACTAAACCGCTTGCTCAACCTAAGCATGAGTGTCATACTAGGTCTATGAGGCTTAAGCATATGAGAGAATAGCTTTAGATTGTTTACTTCATGTTTACAATTGTAAATACATTGATTATGCTTTGGATGTTTATCAATAAAAATTCGTTTCCTATTTAATTGTTTAGTTTATAAGTATTAAATAAATTGTCCAAATAATTTGTGTTTTCAAATAGGATTATCGAAAACGTTTTGATAATGGAACCCTATAAAGTGAGCAGATTTCACAATTTATTTAAAGTCCCTAGTCTAAATCACTAAATTGGACATAAGTGATTTATTTAAAAGACTAGTATATAATTAGTTGATAGCGCAGTCCCATGGGCTATGGAGACATGGAGATGTCTAATTGATTATGTGGATGTATAGTTGATACATTGAGTCTTGACCTAATTATATTCTAATAGTAGAAACAAAGTACTATATTTAGTGGATTCCTTAGGCATGAGTATGTCTTAATAACCACATAATAATTAGTTTAACTTTGACACTGTTAAACGCCGCACCGTAAAAGTAGGCTATAAAGGCAGTGATCAGGTGGGCTAAGAATTTAGTGGGAGTTTTGGTCATACACGAGTGGATAAGTCCTCCTATTTAATAGGAATGGTGTCTGGGCCTCTTGATGAGCGAGGTCACACAGTGTAGCACAAGTTGGACAAATTAACCCCTCCCTGTCCTTGTTATCAGTCAGCCAAAAACCTAGGGGTGCTGATAAGTATCCGATCTAGTTGATCTGATCCATACGTGATCCGGTCGATCCGATATGAGTTTTCGGATATCCGATCTGCTTTTTTTGTTTTTGGATATTTCGGATCGAATATCCGAAAATTTTCAGATCGGATACGGATCAACATTTTTTTTTTCGAAAATTTTCGTATTTTTTCAGATATTTTCGGATATTCGATTCGAAATATCCGAGGATCCTATCTGACCTGAAACTTGTTCTATGAACTTTTCCTTAGAAAATTTCCATTTTTTTTTTGTTTTCGGATATCAGATTATCTAATCCGAAAATCTCGGATATCCGACCCGGTACGATCCGAAATTTTTCAGATTAGATTCGGATCGCGTTTTTCCCGATCCGAAATTTTCGAATATCCAAAATTTTGCATCACATCGGATCTGATATCCGAAATGAGCACCCCTATAAAAACCCAACCCCATCCATCTCTCTTTCGAACTCCCTCTCTTTCGAGTGGTGTTGTTCTTGTGGTTGTCGTTGTTGTGTTCCTCACGACTGCTGCTGATGTTTCTCTTTCCTCTGTTGTCCTTTCTTCTCTCGTATACGGGGTTGCTGCTGCTACTGTTGTTGTTTGTGTGTTGCACGCTACCGTGATTCTTCTCCTCCCTCCTTTGCGTCTGTTGTTGCTCATCGTGGTTGGTGGTGTCGTCGTTGAGGTGCTTCCCTTATTGGTACTAACCTAGTTGTTCCTTCCTTTCTTCTTGCTATTATTGCTTTCAGTTTTATATGGACTTTACAAATGAATTGTGGGTTGTGCTTATAGTTAATGTTGTTGAATTTATTGTTGTTTGTGAATTGAAATTCGAAATTGGATGGTGTAGTTGTATCGATTCATTAGGGGAGTAGTCATCATGTTGGGAGTAGTCATCATGTTGATAAATAATCTTGAATATTGGTATTGTGAGTTTTGGAAAAGGAATCAGTTTACATAATAGGGGATTAAGGAATTGATAATAGGATCTTGCTAATTGACGCCTCGGGGCAATAGATAAGAAATATATTGTTGTACTTAAGTACTCATATTTATACAAAATAATAGAATAATGTATGATTCCAATGCAAAGCATTTAATGTTTTTCAAAAGGAAAGGGTAAACATTTAATTCAAATGCACAACATTTAAATGCATTGCATTGAAATTGTACATTATTCTTTTATTTCATATAAATATGAGTACTTAAGTACAACCATTAATAAATTTCTTATCTAGCGTCCCGGGCCGTCCGTTAGCTTTTGCCTTGATAATATAACTACAAATGAATTATAAATTGAGAATTCGCTAATGTTATGTGCTAGTTAAGTTAACTTTTGTATTATGGGTTCAATAAAAATTATTGATGGCTACTATTATTAATGCTTTGGAGATAATTAGTAAGGTTATTAAACAGATTTGAGTCGTTTCTTTTTCATATGGATTTGGCAAGACTAATTATAGCATTAGAATGAATAAGGTAACTAGAGATGGTTCAAGAGAATTAAATTTGGATATATTTTTTTGAAAAATGATATACATAGCCTTTAGGGCTATGTATAAGGTGTTTAAAATGGAAATAAGATATTGAATCAAGCATTTATTACCTCAGTTGATGTGAAAATGTGTCTTGAATTCTTAAATTGTTTCCATTAAAAGAAATGTATTTTATGCTTATATGTAGCCCTAAGGGCTACATATAACATTACCCTATTTTTTTTGATTAGTAATTTGAATAGTTAGCAATATTCATAAATGTTGTTGATTGAGGAAATATGGAGGATGATTATAGGCTCGAGGTTTCTCTTAAAAGTAAGACTAGGATTTATTGAAGATTATTAGTGCTTAACTTAAATAGTATAAATATATTGTCAAGCATTGTGGTAATCTGAGTTAATGGTTGAGTTCTAAGTTTAATATACTATAATAAAGAAGTTATAATAGTCATATATTAACCAATCAAGAACTATAGTTTGAGGCTCTAAAAGAATTTTTTTTTTTTTAGTTAATGTAACGATAATGGATATCTAAATTGGTTAATATATAAGTTGCTAATGACTTTAAAAAGTATTCTTTGTTACTTGGCGTATATACCTTGGCTATGTAATATGTTTTTAGTGCTTAATGTGGCTATCAAATAGAGTAATGTAGGAATGAATTTATGCTTAATTCAAGTTGTGTTCCTTCTTTTTGTGGAATCTGGTTATTTTTGTAGATGATGATTTATTGAGTACTTTTTAAAAGTGATATGCTTATAAAGGAGTAAAAAGCATATCTCTGAGTATGTTAGTTTGTCGAAGTATTTATTATAGCAATAAGTGAATTAATTTGTTAATCATATGATTATGTTTTATTTATAATTAAATTGATCGAGTATATTTCTACGAAGATGTTTAATTAGTTTAGTGTAACCTGGTTAGAGTAGTCCAATGGTTTAATGAGGAAATACTAACTAATATTTGTTAATAATATAGATATTATTTGAGGTAGTGTAATTAATTGTGGATTAGATTATAAAGGATGTGTTTACGAGTTAGTAAGTGAGTTTAGATAAGCAGATAATCTAAGTTCTTAAATTACTTAAAATTAATTTCCCTTATATCGTTGTGGTAATGCTCTAATCATAATGACTTCTATCTACATGATTATGAATATGGTCAGTTATTGGGTTCATTATCGATTTATTAATTGGACTTTAACCAATGGTGTTGTATGAATCATAGCTAATTATTTTCATTAATCAACCCGTTTCAGAAATCACATTCGCTTGTAATTAACCACCGCCTGATCGGCTCGGGCGGATGGTCGGGCAGCACTGCCCGACTCGACCGGGTGGGGCTGTGAACAAGCAATTCGCCGAACAAATTCAAGGCATAATTCCTACATTTCTCATAATTTCACCTCCTAATGCACCATTTTTAATGTCAAAATGAGATCTTTTACCCCATGGAACTTCTCCACACATTAAACTGTGCAACATTTAAATATTCAGTTTTTATTTTTTGTTAAAATTAAAAAAAAAAATAATGTAAGTGTTTTCCAATAAAAATGAATCTATTTATCCAAATAAAAGAAGAGTCCACTTTCATTCCCGTCTAAAAACATCATGACTTATATTATGGGACGGAAGGTTCTAGTACATCTCGGACTTCAACCTGCATGTTAAGGGGGCTTAGAGCATTATTCCAACTAGAAGAGATGTTATAACCACTGAGCTATCCATCAGTAAATGGTTTTTCAAGTTAAATTTTTTCAATAAAATAGCGCTCTTATTTTATGCTACTTAAATTCTTCCATATTATTTTCTTACTACAAAACTTCTGCATTAATCCTTATACTAGTGGTGTCATTTCGGTTAACCAGTTCAGTTTTGGTTCAAACCAAACAGTTTCGTTGACTTCATTCTGTTCATTTTTTCTAATTAAATTGATTCAGTTTAAACTTTTTTGGTTTCAGTTTCAATCCATACAATTAATCTAATTATATTCTCAGTTCAGTTTACATTTTTGTTTTGGTTTGACCCATACAATTTTGGTCTAAACAATTGATTATTTACCTATTATTATCAGTTAAACATTTTTTTCAGTTCGGATTCAGTTAGTTTCAGTTTCTTAAAGGAAACTGCATCAACTCAGGTTAACTTTGACATCGCTTATACCATATGCATCTTTTTTTCTTCATCTTTCGGGTCAAAGGCTTAATTATTCCAAAAAAAAATATTGAACTCGGATGGACTTTGTCATATCGGCTGAACTTATCGAAATCAGCGATACCATCAAGAGACGTGTCTATATTTGTCTACAAAAGCGCATTTAAAAGTTGTTATCTTTACTAGGAAATCAGCGATACCATCAAGAGACGTGTCTATATTATCTAAGGCTTGATAGGTGTTGTTTGGAAAAAGCAATTAAAACTCAATATTACTTGTGGGGACCTAAGTTTACTAATATGGTCAATTAATAGTGAATACATGAATCAATTAACCATAAACAAACTTAGAAGCAAGCATTTAAACAACATAAATGCACGAAAATTATAAAAGTTCTAATTAAAATGATCTAGTATGGCGCCTATACTTAGGAAAATAACTAATCTTCATGAATCCTCCCTTGAATCTCCATGGATCACAAATTTCTGCCATAATTTTCTCGGATTTTATAACCTTATTATCTCCTAAATCTTTAATTAATTGTTACATAAAGATTACTTTAATTTAAATTGTAATTGTTACAAAAATTAAAGAGAGGGCAACCATGGCTGGCTGGACCATTAAAGAGGGTGGTGCCACGGTGGTTGGCTAAGAGAGAAACGAAATTTGGCAGGAGAAGTGGCGGCGAAGCAGGGGCGAACCACGCATGTTTGACGTATGGTGGCTCGCGCTGCTGCTAGCCCAACGACGGTTGATGGCTGTTTTGTGCTGCCGGCGAGCGTGCGATAGTGGCACGGTAAGGCCGATGGTGCGTGACGCGACCCTGAGGATGGTTGGCGTCGATGACCGACAGCAGTGGATGTGTGTGTGTGTGTGTGATGATTTGTTTGTGTTTTCTAGCACAGCTTCTTGTGAAATTTGTTTCACGGTATTGAAGTTTGGCTGTTGACTGGCTGCCTTGTGCTGCTAGTCAACGGTCAAAGTCAACATTAAAGAAAAATTATTTTTAAGGAAATTCTGATTTTCTAAAGTTGAGCATAAATCCAAAAGTTTTCTATTTTGCAAATTTGTGAATAATAATGATTATTGCCATATTTATATAAGTAATTGAATGAAAATAATAAAGTGTCCTAAATTATTTCTAGCTTAAATTTGTTAAGTTTTATAATTATTATGGAAAGTTTGTTTTTGCTTTTTAATTCTTAACAAGTAAATAGTTTGTGTTTATTTTATTTTGATATTATAAATGCGTGGATGTTTAATATAATATGTGTGATATTATATTTTGCATGTTATGACTAGTATGGCCCAATTAGGATAGTAGATATGATCTGCGAATCGTTATATTTAAATGTAAATTAAATACGATCTGCGAATAGTATATATTTTTGTAATTTTAAATTTTTGTTATTTATTTAATTCAAATTATGTAATCAAAGTATGAGGATCCAAGGAGTTTCAAGGACGGTGATCCATGGAGATTCAAGGGACAATTCATGATGATTAGTTATTTTCATAAGTTTAGGGGCCATACTAGATCATTTTAATTATACACTAGGGAAAAAAAGGGAAGGGCTGCGCATGAAGGGTTGCACTTTTTCAACAAGCGCAACCCTACTAGTGAAGGGTTGCGCTTTTCTTCAAAAGCGCAGCCCTACATAACAGAAGGGATGCGCCTTTGAAGAAAAGCGCAACCCTTCACTTAGTAGCGATGCGCTTGTAGAAAAAGCTTGTTGAACCCTAGTTTTGATGATGACAAAGAAACAAAGATGCAAACTAAGTAGTGAACTAATGAGTTATTTAAGTGTATGATGTTTAAGGTATCAATGAAAGGAACTGGGAGAATACGAAGTCAAGGAAGAAGTCAAGAGAGGATTTCAAAGGCTAAGTAAAGAAGTTTCTATAAGTTGATACTGGAGCAAGCATTGGATCAAGAAGAATAAAAGCTAGGCGTTTTATTTTCTAGTTCCATTGTAAAGGAACAAAGTAAGGATGGTAAGGAACAGTGGCAGTTTTATTTGAGAATGAGAGTTTGTTCCTTTCTAAGGAACAAACTAAGTGGCACTAAACGAATCTGTTAAAGGAACTTGGTTTATAAAAGGAACTAGACTTAGGCGTGCAAAAGTATAACGGTACAATTATGCAATTGAGTAAGTCATGCCTAAATTATAGGAAATTAGTTTTTATCTAAATTGAAAATCAGTTTTAATAGAAATCTTTTTAAGGAAAAGATTTTGTTTTTCGGAAAAAAAAGAAAATAATTATCCGGTTTTATAAAGAGTTTGTTTAAAAGATAATATTTTCTTAAAGATTAAAAATTCAGTTTTAATAATAAATCTGTTTTATGTCTAACTGATTTTCGGATAAAACTCAAGAAACTCCTAACTTTAGGAGTTGTGGCTAAAATATATCCACGTTCAAAGTGAGGTCATGGGATCATGGGACATGATGAGAAAGTGTTCCTTAGGGGAAGGAACATCATGGGTTAATGGACTTAACATGAAATCGAGTTTTACTCCCACGTTCTTTGTGATTGTCACTATAAATATTGAAGTCTAAATGAGTTCCAAATGTGTCTGACTAAGTAATTAAGTGAGTTTAACTAATTAAGTGTCAGTGCCTTCATTCTCTCATAATAGCCATTTGTTCTTTGCTTTCTTACTCTAATTCCACTAAGCTTATTTCGATCAATTGTATTTTGGTTTTTGGGGTAAGGGAACTTTGAGTGAAGTTCTGTAAGAGAGAGGTTTGAGTAAAACTTGTATGAGTGAGAAAACTTCGAGTGAAGTTGAGAGGAACTACTGTTAAGGGAACAGTGGCTCAGGAACTTGAGTTTAGGAACTCAAGGTGTGGCTCGAGTTAGAATTAGGTTGTAACAAAGTTGTTTGGCCTAATTAGTGAAAGAGTTGAGTTTAAAATCCCTAGTGGTCGAGGTTGTTTCTTCTTGTTGGGCCCAAGAAGTTTTTCCTCGTAAAAATCCCTTGTGTTCCTCTAGCTTGTTTATTCGTTTAAGTTTAAATTTCCGCAAAAAGTTACGTTTATTTCTACACCTACAATTCACCCCCCCCTCTTGTAGTGTTCCTAGGGAAATAATAAAGCGCAACCCTTTTTACATTCAGAAGGGCTGCGCTTTTTCTACAAGCGCATCCCAACTAAGTGAAGGGTTGCGCTTTTCTTCAAAGGCGCAGCCCTTCTGTTATGTAGGGCAGCGTTTTTATAACAAGCGCAACCTTTCTTAAAAAAATTTGAAATAATAAATTCGCGGGCTTCAAATATTATCCCTCCTTCTCTCTTTCCTCTCTCATATCCCTCCTCCCTTTTCCTCCTTCTCTCTCCTCTCTCACGTCCCTCCTCCCTTCCTTTTCCTCCTCTCTCATCCTCTCTTCTCTCTCAAAAACTCCCAGATTCGCGACAAAAAGCCTGAAATGATTTGCACTAATCGAGCCGACGGAGTCCGATTGCCTATAGTGATACCTTTTCGGAAGCGGAATGGACCAACGAGTCAAACTCACCGCTATGCTGTTATGTGTAGGCTTTTTAAGCCATCCGAGTTTGTTTAAGGCTCGAAATAGGCATTTTAAGTATTTCCGAATTTTATTATTTTCTTAACTACGTATTAGAGTTTTGTTTTACGTATTTAAACATTATTAGGTCAATGTTTGGAGGCAGTTTTTTACTTTTCATATCTAGGGTTTCTTAATCTTTGTTTTGATTAATGTTCTTGTATTTTCAGATCTATAATTATTTCTCTTCTGTATTTTAGTTTTTGTTCCTTTTTTTTCATTTTCGTTTCATTCTTTTTTTTTTTTTTTGGGTTTAGTTGCATTGTAGAATTCTCTATGTGATAACATTTTTTGATTTCCTGTTTTAGTTTTAGTTTTAGTTTTCCTGACCATATTTCCTATTCCCCTTTTGATTTCCTGTTTTAGTTTTAGTTTTAGCTTGAAGGGCTGCACTTTAAAGTTTAATGCAAATGTTAAAATTCAGAAAATGTGAGATTAATATATGAGTAAAAAAAAAGGTCAAAATTTTTTTTTTTTTAATTTTTGGTAGGAAGGGCTGCGCTTTTTAGGTAAAAGCGAGCCCTTCAAGCATAGAAGGGCTGCGTTTTCACGTGAAAGCGCAGCACTTCTAAGCTTGAAGGGCTCGCTTTTACCTAAAAAGCGCAGCCCTTCGTTGTGTTCAAGCGTGGCCCTTACTTAAAAAGTGAAGGGCTGCTATTGAAAGGGCTACTGTCAAAAAGCGCAGCCCTAAGGGCCCTTTTTAGCGCAACCCTTCCTTATTTTTCCACTGGTGATAGCTTTTATAATATTCTTGCATTTATTTTGTTTAAATGCTTGCTTCTAAGTTTGTTTGTGGTTAATTGATTCACATGTTCACTATTAATTGACCATATTAGTAAACTTAGGTCCCCACAAGTAATATTGAGTTTTAATTACTTTTCCAAATAACACCTATAAAGCCTTAGATAATGAGTGATAGTTTATGCCAAATCAGGGTGTTACTGATGATTCCGGGGATAGTAGGGTAGGTGTTTGAAACTTTCATGTTAACGTATGGTTTAACTCAAGAAAATCATCAAAAGATAAAGTTTTGGGTTTTGAAGCTAAGAGATATGAGTAAACAATGAGTTGCTCACCTGTCTACTAAGAATTATAATTAGTTATAATTAGTAAAGTGTTTACTTACCTCAACTACTATTAATTGAAGGCATGGACAAAGTCTGTTTGATTGTAGTGGGAGGTGATCTTGGTTATTTCTTTATTCAATAGGGGACTTTCATTTTGAATAAAGGGTAGTAGTTAATTAAAGTTGTTTAATTGCTACTTTATTGATAAACATGGTCTGAATCTTGCTTTATTTTGTTGTAGTAATTAAGTCTAGTAACAACAACATCAGCACCAATAATTCTACCTGTAATTTGCATTCCGTCCTTTCGAAGGAAAAATTGAATGTTGAATGTTTCATTACAGGTGAAAGGGAAGTGAGAACCGTTCTCAGAACTGATAAGTTTACCCACTTTCACATGCAAGGGGAGGAAGCAACGATTCAAGAGATTCATGAAAGGCTAACTCAGACTGAGCGAAACATCTCTAACGAGCCAAGAAAAGAATATGATGTGTTTATGGTCATTAAAGGGCAATCGCTCAATAGGATTGGGATGACCATTAAGAAGGACAAAAATATACAAGTTGCTAAGTCTGAAACTTCTGAAAAGCAAAAGACTACACTAAAACCAAAAGTTAATGATGAGCACTATTGTTACACCTGTAATAAGGTTGGTCATTAGAAAAGTAGTTGTCCTAAGTATCTCAAGGATCAAAAGAAAGGAGTTTCTAGTTCTGAAATGTATGTTATAGAAGTTAACTTAGCAACTTCTGCTTCTTGGGTATTCGATACTGCTTGTGGCTTGCACATTAGTTGTAATCTGCAAGGCCTCAAAAGAAGTAGAACATTGGGAAAAGGAGAAGTAGATCTTCGCGTTGGCAAGGAAGCACGGGTTGCGTCATTGGCAGTGGGAGTATATAGTCTACTTTTACCTTCAAGAGTAGTTTTAGAACTTAATAATTGTTATTATGTTCCTGCTATCACAAAGAACATTATTTCGATTCCTGTTTTGGATTCTGAATGTTATTCATTTACAATAAAGAACAATTGTTGTTCTGCGTATGTGAATGATATGTTATCTGTCTCTGATAAGTTATCAAATGGTTTATATGTTCTAGACTTAGAAACCCAAATTTATAACATAGACAACAATAAACATAAAATAAACGATTCAAACCCTACATACCTATGGCATTGTCGATTAGGCCACATAAGCTCAAAGCATATTGAGAAGCTTCATAATGATGGAGTTCTGAAATCATTTGATTTCGAATCATTTGATACTTGTGAGTTTTGCTCGATGGGGAAAATGACAAAGTCACCTTTCAAAGGTTCAAGTCAAAGAGCCAATGACCTTGTAGCCCTCATACATACATATTTGTGTAGACCTATGAGTAATATGGCTAGGGAGGGTACAATTACTTCATTACTTTTACTGATGATGTAAGCTGATTTGGATTTGTGTACCTCATGTGGCATAAGTCGGAATCCTTTGGAAAATTTAAGGAATTCCAGAATGAAGTAAAAAACAAACGTGAGAAGAAAATTAAGGCCCTATGATCTGATCGTGGTGGTGAATATTTATCTCAAGAATTTGGTGATCATTTGAAGGATTGTGGAATACTTGATATGGTTTGATCCATGTCGAGTCTTACTGATCTTCCTATCTCATTCTGGGGATTGGCGCTTGAACGACGCCATTCACATTTAAAAAAGCGCCATCTAAAGCAGTTGAAAAGACACCATATGATATGTCGACTGGAAACGTTCCGAAAAAATTGTCTTTTCAAAGGATGTGGGGTTGTGAAGCTTATGTAAAACATTTACTTTCTGATAAGCTTTCACCTAAATGCGATAAATGTCTCTTTGTGGGTTACCCTAAAGTGGCCAAGGGATACTACTTCTAGAACCAAAGCGAAAAACAAAGTGCTTGTTGCTCGTAATGGTGTCTTTATGGAAAAATAGTTCATTTCCAGAAAAACAAGTGGGAGAAACGTATATCTCGAAGAAGTTCGAGATGAGCAATAAACGACATGACTCCATGTGAAGTAGTGAGGTAGAAACTTCTTCTGTTGTTCCCCACGTAGGTCTAGAAGGATCATCATTTCGTCAAAGAGATATATTAATTTCCTTTTGACTGAAAGTTCTAACATGAGAATTTTAGATTCAGAAGAACCGAGTAGCTACAAAGATGCTTTGGATAGTCAAGACTCCGGAAGATGGCTTGAGGCCATGAAATCTGAAATGGATTCCATGTCTGAAAATTAAGTTGGGACTTGGTTGATTTGCCTGATGGGGTAAAACCCATTGGATGCAAACAGATTTTCAAGTTGAAAACAAACAAGGATGGAGACATTAGTGTTTTTAAAGCAAGGTTGGTTGCGAAAGGTTTTAAGCAAATTCATGGTATTGACTATGATGAAACCTTCGGACCAGTAACCATACTTAAGTCCATTAGGATAATCCTTGCGATTGCTGCCTTTCATGACTATGAAATATGACAGATGGATGTCAAAACCGCTTTCTTCAATGGGTTCTTGAAAGAAGGTGTATACATGACACAACCTCAAGGTTTTGAAGATCTACAAAATCCAAGGAGGGTATGCAAGCTAAAGAAGTCTATTTATGGACCAAAGCTAGTATCAAGGAGTTGGAACCTCATATTTGATGAGGCAATCAAGAAATTTGGGTTTCTCTGAAATAAAGAGGAATCTTGTGTACAAGAAGTTAAGTGGGAGTAATATTACTTTTCTGGTCTTTTATGTGGCTGACATACTTCTCATAGGAAATGATAAAACCATGCTTGAGTTAGTCAAGGAATGGCTTAAAAATTATTTCTCTATAAAAGTCTAGGAGAGACTTATTTTGATGAGGTTCTTGCAAGCTTCATACTGAAAAACTACAAGAGAGGATAAGCAAGGTTCATACTAAGGATAATATAGCAAATCCTCTGACTAAACCGCTTGCTCAACCTAAGCATGAGTGTCATACTAGGTCTATGAGGCTTAAGCATATGAGAGAATGGCTTTAGATTGTTTACTTCATGTTTACAATTGTAAATACATTGATTATGCTTTGGATGTTTATCAATAAAAATTTGTTTCCTATTTAATTGTTTAGTTTATAAGTATTAAATAAATTGTCCAAATAATTTTTGTTTTCAAATAGGATTATCGAAAACGTTTTGATAATGGAACCCTATAAAGTGAGCAGATTTCACAATTTATTTAAAGTCCCTAGTCTAAATCACTAAATTGGACATAAGTGATTTCTTTAAAAGACTAGTATATAATTAGTTGATAGCGCAGTCCCATGGGCTATGGAGACATGGAGATGTCTAATTGATTATATGGATGTATAGTTGATACATTGAGTCTTGACCTAATTATATTCTAAAAGTATAAACAAAGTACTATATTTAGTGGATTCCTTAGGCATGAGTATGTCTTAATAACCACAAGATAATTAGTTTAACTTTGACACTGTTAAACGTCGCGCCGTAAAAGTAGGCTATAAAGGCAGTGATCAGGTGGGCTAATAATTTAGTGGGAGTTTTGGTCATACACGAGTGGATAAGTCCTCCTATTTAATAGGAAAGGTGTCTGGGCCTCTTGATGAGCGAGAATTGAAAAATTGCATGGCCATGCAGAATTGGATTAAAGAGTTAATCCTTATTTGAGCGGTTCGAGCTCAACGATCAATGAACATAAATTTGAGCATAACATTGTGTTATCAAATTTGACATTAAGCGACTTAAAGGAATTGAACATTCCGCTCTTGTCTTCGCACAAGTGGGATATTGAAGGAATATGTCCTTAAACATCCCGTCAATTACTAAATATAATGTAGGAATGTTATTATGAAGATAATAAAGTTAATTATTTTAGTAATCGTATTTTCTTGCCAGAGAATAAATATGATTAATAGAACAATATTGATTGGATGTACAACTAAAATAGATTAATCCTATGAGGTCACACAGTGTAGCACAAGTTGGACAAATTAACCCCTACCTGTCCTTGTTATCAATCAGCCAAAAACCTAGAGGTGTTGATAAGTTTCCGATCTAGTTGATCTGATCCATACGTGATCCGGTCGATCCGATATGAGTTTTCGGATATCCGATCTGCTTTTTTAGTTTTTGGATATTTTGGATCGGATATCCGAAAATTTTCAGATCAGATACGGATCAACATTTTTTTTTTTTCGAAAATTTTCGTATATTTTCGAATATCCGAGGATCCTATCTGACCCGAAACTTGTTTTATGAACTTTTCCTTTGAAAATTTCCATTTTTTTAGTTTTCGGATATCAGATGATCTAATCCGAAAATCTCGGATATCCGACCCGGTACGATTCGAAATTTTTCGGATTAGATTCGGATCACGTTTTTCCCGATCTGAAATTTTCGAATATCCAAAATTTTGCATCACATCGGATCTGATATCCGAAATGAGCACCCCTATAAAAACCCAACCCCATCCATTCTCTCTCTTCGAACTCCCTCTCTTTCGAGTGGTGTTGTTCTTGTGGTTGTCGTTGTTGTGTTCCCTCACGACTGCTGCTGATGTTTCTCTTTCCTCCGTTGTCCTTTCTTCTCTGGTATACGGGGTTGCTGCTGCTGCTGTTGTTGTTTGTGTGTTGCACGCTACCGTGATTCTTCTCCTCCCTCCTTTTGCGTCTGTTGTTGCTCATCATGGTTGGTGGTGTCGTCGTTGAGGTGCTTCCCTTATTGGTACTAACCTAGTTGTTCCTTCCTTTCTTCTTGCTATTATTGCTTTCAGTTTTATATGGACTTTACAAATGAGTTGTGGGTTTTGCTTATAGTTAATGTTGTTGAATTTATTGTTGTTTGTGAATTGAAATTCCAAATTAGATGGTGTAGTTGTATCGATTCATTAGGGGAGTAGTCATCATGTTGGGAGTAGTCATCATGTTGATAAATAATCTTGACTTTTGGTATTGTGAGTTTTGGAAAAGGAATCAGTTTACATAATAGGGGATTAAGGAATTGATAATAGGATCTTGCTAATGGACGCCCCGGGGCAATAGATAAGAAATATATTGTTGTACTTAAGTACTCATATTTATACAAAATAATAGAATAATGTATAATTTCAATGCAAAGCATTTAATGTTTTTCAAAAGGAAAGGGTAAACATTTAATTCAAATGCACAACATTTAAATGCATTGCATTGAAATAATACATTATTCTTTTATTTCATATAAATATGAGTACTTAAGTACAGCAATTAATATATTTCTTATCTAGCGCCCCGGGACGTCCGTTAGCTTTTGCCTTGATAATATAACTACAAATGAATTATAAATTGAGAATTAGCTGATGTTATGTGCTAGTTAAGTTAACTTTGGTATTATGGGTTCAATAAAAATTATTGATGGCTACTATTATTAATGCTTTGGAGATAATTAGTAAGGTTATTAAACAGATTTGAGTCGTTTCTTTTTCATATGGATTTGGCAAGACTAATTATAGCATTAGAATGAATAAGGTAACTAGAGATGGTTCTAGAGAATTAAATTTAGATATATTTTTTTGAAAAATGATATACATAGCGTTTAGGGCTATGTATAAGGTGTTTAAAATGGAAATAAAATATTGAATCAAGCATTTATTACCTCAGTTGATGTGAAAATGTGTCTTCAATTCTTAAACTGTTTCCATTAAAAGAAATGTATTTTATGCTTATATGTAGCCCTAAGGGCAACATATAACATTACCCTATTTGTTTTGATTAGTAATTTGAATAGTTAGCAATATTCATAAATGTTGTTGATTGAGGAATTATGGAGGATGATTATAGGCTCGAGGTTTCTCTTAAATAAGTGAGACTAGGATTTATTGAAGATTATTAGTGCTTAACTTAAATAGTATAAATATATTGTCAAGCATTGTGGTAATCTGAGTCAATGGTTGAGTTCTAAGTTTAATATACTATAATGAAGAAGTTATAATAGTCATATATTAACCAATCGAGAACTATAGTTTGAGGCTCTAAAAGAATTTTTTTTTTAGTTAATGTAACGATAATGGATATCTAAATTGGTTAATATATAAGTTGCTAATGACTTTAAAAAGTATTCTTAGTTACTTGGCGTATATAACTTGGCTATGTAATATGTTTTTAGTGCTTAATGTGGCTATCAAATAGAGTAATGTAGGAATGAATTTATGCTTAATTCAAGTTGTGTTCCTTCTTTTTGTGGAATCTGGTTATTTTTGTAGATGATGATTTATTGAGTACTTTTAAAAAGTGATATGCTTATAAAGGAGTAAAAAGCATATCTATGAGTATGTTAATTTGTCGAAGTATTTATTATAGCAATAAGTGAATTAATTTGTTAATCATATGATTATGTTTTATTTATAATTAAATTGATCGAGTATCATTCTACGAAGATGTTTAATTGGTTTAGTATAACCTGGTTATAGTAGTCCAATGGTTTAATGAGGAAATACTAACTAATATTTGTTAATAATATAGAGATTGTTTGAGGTAGTGTAATTAATTGTGGATTAGATTATAAAGGATGTGTTTACGAGTTAGTAAGTGAGTTTAGATAAGCAAGATAATCTAAGTTCTTAAATTACTTAAAATTAATTTCCCTTATATCGTTGGTGTAATGCTCTAATCATAATGACTCTATCTACATGATTATGAATATGGTCAGTTATTGGGTTCATTATCGATTTATTAATTGGACTTTAACCAATGGTGTTGTATGAATCATAGCTAATTATTTTCATTACTCAACAAGGAATTGGAGGTCACCAACTTTGATATAAACAATATTTTTCATTTCCTTTACTCGATTGCTTAACAGAAATCCAAAATTATGCTTTCATACTCTATTAATCACTTTCTTATATTTTATAAACAAACCCTTATCAGGAAATAAATAACATAATAAATTTCACTATAACGATTCCTTGTCGGGAATCCAATAACAAGATGTGATTCCTTATCGGGAATCAAACATTAGTATAACATACCATGATATGCTTCCTTATCAGGAAACCAATATTCTGATATGATTCCTTATCGAGAATCGAATATCGAAATAACTTTCACAATTTGAGATAACTTTATTTCAATTAAGCGAAAAGAGAACGTGGCGGAGGAGACAAAGCTTATACTCCAATAGTGGGGGTCGTCACCCAACCATTCGCTTTACTTTTGGCCAATAACCCTGATAAGTGCGTTTCAAACGCACTTTATGGACTCCTTTTAGCTCATTTTGATCCTCTTTGTTCCCTTTGTCCCCTATTTCTTATCCCTTTCCCCTTCTATTTCATTCACTTGATACTTGATCATAGTGACATTTTGCTAGATTTTCAGTCATTTTTGACAGAATTTCTAGTATATTTGCTTTCACCTTGTTTTGCCATGTTCTTGATATAGGTAAAACTACTAACATGGATATGATTTGTAGAGTTGGAAAAGGTAGCAATGAAAACAAAGCACACATTGAGAAATGGTGCACTTGCACCATTCCCCATGTCCGCTCGCACAAAGGTGCACATTGCACAATAAAATCTTGAACAGAGAACTTGAAATGGACAGAACTTTCAAATCACAAATCGGATGAATGTAATTCCAGTTGGAGGGGAAAGCTAGTTTCGATATCTTTCCAACGACGAGTCATAAGCTTGATTTGGATATAAAACGAAGAAGTTATACTCGTTTTAAGTTGAATTGTCCGACTAGATCAGAAAGAATGATGCACCCGCACCTTGTTTTGGTTCTCCCGCACCTGTTTTGGTGCGCCCGCACCATTTGCCAACTGATTTTGGTGTTGAGGCAGAAACGTGAGGTGCGCCCGCACCCTTCGTTTCCGGAAGATAAAAATTCGAGCCTTCATTAAAAACGATAATTTTGTTTTTAGTTTAAACTTATGCTTTATTCTAGAGTATAAAGAGTATTGTCAGGGTTTATACTAGAGTGAAAAATACTTTAGTTTTGGCTAGATTGGACATTCATTGATCATAGTTGGTGATTCCGATAACAATCAAGGTACTTTTCATTCAATTTAATTTCATGTTTCAGTTTCTATTTCATTCTTTTCGTGGTTGTTCTTGTTCTTCCTTATTATTAGTTCTTCATTCTTATAGTCTCATAATTGTTATTTCTATTAGTTTAATTATCTCTTAATCATGTTTAGTCTTATATTAGTCATAGATTTTATGTTTAATTGCTTAGAATCCATGATTAGTGAGTAGTTCCTTATCTAGGGTTAGGGTGAAAGTATGGATTAGGATTTTAAATGTTTTGTTGATGGGATTGTGATGTTTTAAAGATGTTTATGCATTGATCTTGGTATTTTGAGTCCTTATGATAGATACTGATCACATTTATGCTTTGGTATTTGGATTTAAATGTTGTTAAATCGAATTTTGAACTCTTTTATAATCCCCAAGAATCAACTTAATTTCTAGGCCAAGATATTTGGTAGAAAATAAGGGGATCCTTCATTAGGGGTTTTTCGAATTTATTGAACCTCTTAATCACTTAACTAACACTAGTGGAAAAAACCAAAATGGATGCGGTTAAAACAACCCTAAGGGCAGCGTTTTTGGCCAGCATCCCTTTCTATAGCAGCTCTTCACTAAAAGTGAAGGGCTGCGTTTTTAAACAGCAGCCCTTTATTGTGAAGGGCTGCGGTTGAGGCCCAAAAACGCAGCCCTTCCATATTGGAAGGGCTGCGGTTTTGTGCCTAAAACGCAGCCCTTTTTTATACAAAGGGCTGCGATTTTGGCAAAAAACCGCAGCCCTTTCGACTCATAAAAAAATAAAAAATAAATGTTTATTTTTTTTGACTTTTTTTACTCTTAAATATATCAAGAAATTTACAACAGGGAAAATCAACAAGAACAGTCGAAATTTATAGATCTAAAAATGAAAAAAAAATAACAAAAATGAAAAAAAAATAACGAAAATGAAAAAAAGGAACGGAAATGAAAAAAAAAATAATGAAAATGAAAAAATGAACCAAAACGAAAAAAAACGGAACAGAAAATGAAAAAAAGGGAACGAAAATGAAAAAAAAGGAACAAAAACGAAAAAGAAAATTAAACAAAAATCAAACTCAAACCTTGATCTGAAAAAAAAAAAACTCAAAAATTACAATCTATATCCAAAAACTCAAACCCTATTGTTTGTTTATGGCTAAACTCATGCGTTGGTGGTTGGCGGCGAGGCCATGGTTGTAGTGGTTGAAGATGAGCTAAAAAAATGTGGTTGTTGATGACGACGAAGCCGATGGTTGTTGACGAGAGCGAATTGAAGCCGGTGATCATTGACGAGGACGAATTGAAGCCGGTGGTGTTAGTATGAGGAACGAGGGTGAGAGAGAAGAAGAGGGGTTCTTCTGTTTGTTGTTGACGTGAGAGAGAAGGGGGAGAAGGGAGGAGGGTGAGAGAGAAAGTTACAGTGGTGGTTAGTATGAGGAACGAGGGTGAGAGAGAAGAAGAGGGGTTCTTCTGTTTGTTGTGGACGTGAGAGAGAAGGAGGAGAAGGGAGGAGGGTGAACGTGAGAGAGGAGAGAGAATGAGGGAGAGGAAATTAATTGCATTGTGAGAACCATAACCCGCTTAACATTTGAAGCCCGCGAATTCCTTTCAAATTTTTTTTATAAAGGAACCCATAAAGGGATGCGTTTTTTAAAAAACGCAGCCCTATAAGCCATAAAGGGCTGCATTTTTTAAAACCGCAGCCCTATAATCCATAAAGGGCTGCGCTTTTTAAAAAACTGCAGCCCTTTATTACTTATAGGGATGCGGTTTTAAAAAAACCGCAGCCCTTCACTAAAAGGGTTGCGGTTTTCGTTAAAAACGCGGCCCTTCCAGCGCAGCCCTTCCTTTTTTTTCCCCTAGTGTAAAGACCATTCGAGAGAGGATTTAGTTGATTGATTAAGTGATACTCTTGAGGACCATTCGAGAGAGGACTCAAGTATTTAAGAGGAAAACTAAACCTTGCATAATCGTCTCCCTTGCTTCACAATCGCATTAACAATCATTGTCTGTTCTTATTCATACTAGTAACCTTAACTCTAGTGTCTTCTTATCTGATTCATTAATTCGAGTTATTTGTTAGTTCTTGTTTTCATCTAGTCATAGTTGTTAACGATTCTTTTCAAACCCCCTAAAAACCCTTCAATTAAGTGATTTAGACTTGATAGACTTTAATTACTCCTTTTTTCCCTGTGGATCGACCCTTGACTTGCATTTGCTACGTTCTTAGTAATTGCTTGTTGGGACTTATAAATATTGTTTGGAAAGTGATTTTTGGTGTCTTAACAACACTGTAAAAACCTCTTATCAAACCTCGACTAGTCCGGAGTATGTTTTTCCGTTGATTAAATCAGTCATCTATAGGTTTCCCATAACATGATATGTCACCCGGTTTTGCCCCAGAGAGCAATGGGCAGGTTTTCCTGTGGGGTCCCCAAGGTTCACAGTCCATGAGGCATTGTTCGTGTCACCTCATTCGTCGACTCATACGAGGCTAGTTTTCCCTTTTAGATTCTTTTTATTTTCGTTCATAACTCAATCATATCATTCTTGGAACTCATCCAATAATACTCGTGATTCTTAAAAATAATCTTTAAACAATAAACCAATTCAAAACACTTCTCTTTACAGAATTATAATCAATTAACATAACATCTTCACAAGTAAGTATTTCATACTAATACATGTATTCTTTTATATGCAAACAATTCCATTTATAGTACTTATGTCCCACAACAACTAATAGCTACTCATGTTCAATATCATTTTGGGCCACTAAGCCAATTCCACACGACACCTGCTTTGGCATCAAGATAGTTCATACTATTTCTCTTTTCCTACTTATCAATCTATATTCATCTCGATAATAATATCAGATATCAAGTCCCAACAACAATCACAATATACATGTCTCTCTCTTAGAATTAACTAAGGAGAGTTAACTTAAAACACACAACTCAAGCTTCATCAATCAAAGGTTGAATATAAGTAATTAAATATGATCCAAATCATACCATTAGCGGAGTTCTAATTAACATAATCAATAGTAAAACTAATTACAGACTATACTCATAGTCATAGCGCGAGTTTACCTCATTAAAACAATTTCATTATCTAAGTGGGACTTCTCCAAAGTAATTCACCACTTATATTAAGGTACATAGTTAAACATATGCCCTAATTTACTTTAGTGAATAACTCGTCAAATAGTCTGACTTTATTATCTTATTCCATTTATAGTTATCGAACTAAAATACTTTATTAACCACATCTTCACTAAACTAATTCATATTTAAGTAAACTAACTCCCGTACTCTTCTTATTATTAATAATAATTAGTTCATCCTTTCTTTGACTTCATGTATGTTGTTAATTAGGTTGACCCATTTAAGAAGATACTCAAACTATTCTTTCGCATAGCATCTTTAATAACTTTAGTCAGATTATGTAATCTTTTCCTGACTGCAAACTTTCATCTAATTCTTTCTTCTTAAAGTCATAACCGACAAGAAAATCATTCTAGTTATAATTAAAACATTAACATTAGATTACCAAGTTTATGACCTTCACGACTAACAATTCATTGTTAGAATTTACCCCATTCCAGTTATTTAGGTCACTTTTAAACACCAATACAAGATACTTAAACCATAAACCAATAACAATTCAACTTGGAGTTTCACTGACTAACCACGCATCTCGACCTTCATGCAACTAAATCATTAACACTTAGTTAATTAATATTTGTCTCACAACCGAGGAGAATATTAGAACTACAAATAGCAATATATTAATACATAACTTGAATGGAAATTTTTATCATGAATCGACATAGCAAGTCTGACTTAATTATAAATTATTAACATCAAGAACTATAAATGAGATATCTTTAAGCTAATTAGCAGCTTATGTGAAATATGATAATTTAGACCCCACATATAAAATTGTATTAATAAATATAAACCACTAATCTACATTTTCAATAGCAATCTATTTGGAAAAATGTTCCATATACACATGACCTCCAGTCTAGTTCCAAATAGTGTAACATCAATCTAGTTCTGGTAAATGTACTTATTACTCGCTACATTGACTTAATATAGTACGAACAAATCCTTTCATAAAGGACTAATGCATACTTAGAAGTTGCGAACAAGATTACTATTTCATATTCTCAATTATGCTCTAAAAGGAAACTCATGGTATAATCCCAAAGAGGACTTTAATTATTACTTTTCATCTTTATACTCCGTAAATATTCATGCTTTCCTAGTAACCTAGATAAACCAATTCACTAATTAATTACTTCGTAACGAAGTAATAATTATACCTCAATGACTTCCATCAATAAAGCAACTATAACTACAACGAACTAACAACTCCATTAAACCAAGTTCAGAGCTTATAATTAGAGTAGGCTTCCAAAATACAACTAAAACAAACTAAGATTGTTAATTAACATTGAATTTATTCTAATTTGGTTTCTCAACCGACCATTGCAAAAAAACTCGATATCATATAGTCTATTTTAGGACTTCAAAATAACTACTTACTCTAACTACATCATGTGACTTTCTAAACCTAATCATTTAACATCTTCATTTACTCTTCCAACATACCACCATGAGTTTGAGATTCGATACACATGCATACAATAACTCAAGAATCATTTAGCTTCTCATGGCAAGTAACAACAATCCACAATCAAACTGATATGATCATTCCAAAACTAGAAGTCATCAAAATCAGAACAGAGACAAAACCAAGGGTTAATAGCTCTGTCAACCACCATTTGTGGTGGCAACATGCCGGAGATTAGATAAGAAGCAATGGCAGCACCAACACGACACAACAACAGCAAGAAAAATCGAGTTGAAGAGCGAGAAATCGGACATAGCAGTAGCAACCGACATAACAACAACAACCACTCGATGACGGTGGCAACAACGTCAGCTCACGTCGGCAATGCGCAAACAAAGACGCGCAGGAAAACCACAACAACGACACAACATCAAAACCACCACGGGCCGCGGTGGATGACATCAGAGCCGACGACACTCCGATAAACAACTTCACTCAAAAGTCCATGGGGCACTGTTGGTCTCACCTCATCCGTCGACTCAGACAAGGCTACTTTTCCATTTTAGATTCTTTCTATTTTTGTTCATAACTCAATAATATCATTCTTGGAACTCATCCAATAATACTTGTGATTCTTAACAATAACCTTTAAAGAATAAACCAATCCAAAACACTTCTCTTTACATAATTATAATCAATTAACATAACATATTCACAAGTAAGTATTTCATACTAATACATGTATTCTTTTATATGCAAACAATTCAAATTATAATACTTATGTCCCACAACAACTATTAGCTACTCATGTTCAATAAAACATCATTTTGGGTCACTAAGCCAATTCCACACGACACTTGCTTTTGCATAAAGATAGTTCATACTATTTCTCTTTTTATACTTATCAATCTATATTCATCTCGATAACATAATATAAGTTATCAAGTCCCAACAACAATCACAATATATACATGTCTCTCTCTGAGAATTAACTAAGAAGAGTTAACTTAAAACACACAACTCAAGCTTCATCAATCAAAGGTTGATTATAATTAATTAAATATAATCTAAATCATACCATTATATGAGTTCTAATTAAAATAATATAGTAAAACCAATTACAGAATATACTCATAGTCATAGAGCGAGTTTATCTCATTAAAACAATTTCATTATCTAAGTGGGACTTCTCCTAAGTAATTCACAACATATATTGATTTACATAGTTAAACATATGCACTAATTTACTTTAGTGAATCACTCGTCAAATAGTCTGACTTTATTATCTTATTCCATTTATAGCTATCGAACTAAAATACTTTATTAACCACGTCTTCACTAATCTAAACCATATTTAAGTAAACTAACTCCCATACTCTTCTTATTATTAGTAGTAATTAGTTAATCCTTTCTTCGACTTCATGTGGGTTATTAGTTAGGTTGACCCATTTAAGCAATATACTAAAACTATTATTTCGCATAGCATCATTAATAACACTAGTCAGATTATGTAATCTTTTTTCCTGACTGCAAACTTTCATCTAATTCTTCATCTTCTTAAATTCATAACCGACAAGAAAATCATTCTAGTTATAATTAAAAAATTACCATTAGATTACCAAGTTTAAGACCTTCACGACTAACAAGTCATAGTTAGAATTTACCCCATTCCAGTTATTTAGGTTACTTTCAAACACCAATACAAGATACTTAAATCATAAAACAAAAACACTTCAACTTGGAGTTTCACTGACTAACCACGCACCTCGACCTTCATGCAACTAAATCATTAACACTTCGTCAATTAATATTTGTCTCACAACCAAGGAGTACATAATAACTACAAATAGCTATATATTAATACATAACTTAAATGGAAATTCTTATCATGAATCCACATAGCAAGTCTAACTCAATATAAATGATTAACACCAAGAACTATAAATGAGATATCTTTAAACTAATTAGAAGCGTAGGTAAAACATGATAATTTAGACCCACATATAAACTTATATTATTGAATATAAACCACTAATCCACATTTTTAATAGCAATCTATTTAGAAAATGTTCTATATACACATAACCTCCAGTCTATTTCCAAATAGTGTAACATTAATCTAGTTCTGGTAAATGTACTTATTACTCGCTACATTGAGTTAATATAGTATGAACAAATCCTTTCATAAAGAAGTAATAAATACTTAGAAGTTGCGATAAAGATTACTATTTCATATTATCAATTGTGCTCTAAAAGGAAACTCATTGTATAATCACAAAGAGGACTTTGATTATTACTTTTCATCTTTACACTCGACAAATATTCATGTTTTCCTAGTTACCTCGATAAACCAATTCACTAATTAATTACTTAGTAACTGAGTAATAATTATACCTCAATGACTTCTGTCAACAAAGCTACTATAAACACACCTAACTAACAACTCCACTAAACTAAGTTCAGAGCTTATAATTAGAGTAGCCTTCCAAAATACAACCAAAACAAACTAAGATTGTTAATTAACATTGAATTTATTCTAATTTGGTTTCTCAACCGCCCATTGCAAAAGACTTGATATCATATAATCTATTTTAGGACTTCAAATAACTACTTAGTTTAACTACATCATGTGAGTTTCCAAAACTAATAATTTAACACCTTCCTTTACTCCTCTAACATACCACCATGAGTTTGAAATTCGGTACACAAGCAAAAGTTAACTCAAAAGTCATTTAGCATCTCATGGCAAGTAACGACAATCCACAATCAAAGTGATAATTTAATTCGAAAACTAGAAGTCATCAAAATCATAACAGAGAAAAAAACAAAGGGTTAATACCTCTATCAACCACCATTTGTGGCGGCAACACGTCGGAGATTAGAAAAAAAGCAATGGCAGCACCAACACGACACAACAACAGATAGGAAAATCGAGTTGAGGAGCGAGAAATAGGACATAGCAGTAGCAACAGACACAACAACAACAACAACAGCCCGATAACGGTGGATACAACGTCAGCTTGCGTAGCCCACGCGCGAACAAAGACTAGAAGGGCAACCACAACAACGACACAACATCAACACCGCCACAAGCCGCGGTGGATGACAGCAGCGCCGACAAGACTGCGACAAACAACTTAACTCAAAAGTCCATGGGGCACTGTTTGTGTCACCACATTCGTCGACTCAGACGAGGCTACTTTTCCCTTTTAGATTCTTTCCATTTTCGTTCATAACTCAATCATATCATTCTTATAACTCATCCAATAATACTCGCGATTCTTAACATTAATCTTTAAACAATAAACCAATCCAAAACGTAACATCTTCACAAGTAAGTATTTCATACTAATACATGTATTCTTTTATATGTTATAAGTTTTTTGCAATGGGCGGTTGAGAAACCAAATTAGAATAAATTCAATATTAATTAACAATCTTAGTTGGTTTTAGTTGCATTTTGGAAGGCTACTCTAATTATAAGCTTTGAACTTTTGTTTACTGGAGTTATTAGTTCGGTGTGGTTATAGTTGCTTTGTTGATAGAAGTCATTGAGGTATAATTATTACTCAGTTACTAAGTAATTAATTAGTGAATTGGTTTATCGAGGTAAGTTGGAAAACACGAATATTTGTGGAGTATAAAGATGAAAAGTAATAATTATGTTATTCCATTTATAGTTATCGAACGTGATGGCCGACGCGAGCTGACGTTGTTGCCACCGTTATCGAAGGGCATTAATTATTAATTTTCATCTTTATACTCTGCAAATATTCATGTTTTCCAAGTTACCTCGATAAATCAATTCACTAATTAATTACTTAGTAACTGAGTAATAATTATACCTCAATGACTTCTGTCAACAAAACAACTATAACCACACCGAACTAACAACTCCACTAAACCAAGTTCATAGCTAATAATTAGATTAGCCTTCCAAAATACAACTAAAACAAACTAAGATTGTTAATTAACATTGAATTTATTCTAATTTGGTTTCTCAACCGCCCATTGCAAAAGACTTGATATCATATAATCTATTTTAGGACTTCAAATAACTACTTAGTTTAACTACATCATGTGAGTTTCCAAAATAATAATTTAACACCTTCCTTTACTCCTCTAACATACCACCATGAGTTTGAAATTCGGTACACAAGCAAAAGTTAACTCAAAAGTCATTTAGCATCTCATGGCAAGTAACGACAATCCACAATCAAACTGATAATTTAATTCGAAAACTAGAAGTCATCAAAATCATAACAGAGAAAAAAACAAAGGGTTAATACCTCTATCAACCACCATTTGTGGCGGCAACACGTCGGAGATTAGAAAAAAAGCAATGGCAGCAACAACACGACACAACAAAAGATAGGAAAATCGAGTTGAGGAGCGAGAAATAGGACATAGCAGTAGCAACAAACACAACAAGAACAACAGCCCGATAACGGTGGATACAACGTCAGCTTGCGTCACCCACGCGCGAACAAAGACTAGAAGGGCAACCACAACAACGACACAACATCAACACCGACACAAGCCGCGGTGAATGACAGCAGCGCCGACAAGACTGCGACAAACAACTTAACTCAAAAGTCCATGGGGCACTGTTTGTGTCACCACATTCGTCGACTCAGACGAGGCTACTTTTCCCTTTTAGATTCTTTCCATTTTCGTTCATAACTCAATCATATCATTCTTATAACTCATCCAATAATACTCGCGATTCTTAACATTAATCTTTAAACAATAAACCAATCCAAAACGTAACATCTTCACAAGTAAGTATTTCATACTAATACATGTATTCTTTTATATGCAAACTAACAATTCCAATTATAATACATATGTCCCACAACAGCTAATAGCTACTCATGTTCAATAAAACATCATTTTGGGTCACTAAGCCAATACCACACAACACCTGTTTTTCCATAAATAGAGTTCATACTATTTCTCTTTTCATACTTATCAATCTATATTCATCTCGATAATAATATCAGTTATCAAGTCTCAACAACAATCAGAATATACATGTCTCTCTCTTAGAATTAACTAACGAGAGTTAACTTAAAACACACAACTCAACCTTCATCAATCAAAGGTGGATTATAAGTAATTAAATATGATCCAAATTATACCATTAGCTGAGTTCTAATTAACATAATCAATAGTAAAACCAATTACAGACTATACTCATAGTCAAAGAGCGAGTTTATCTCATTAAAACAATTTCATTATCGAAGTGGGACTTCTCCAAAGTAGTTCACAACTTATATTGATTTACATAGTTCAACACATGCACTAATTTAATTTAGTGAATCACTAGTCAAATAGTCTGACTTTATTATCTTATTCCATTTATAGTTATCGAACGTGATGGCCGACGCGAGCTGACGTTGTTGCCACCGTTATCGAAGGGCTTTAATTATTACTTTTCATCTTTATACTCCACAAATATTCGTGTTTTCCAACTTACCTCGATAAACCAATTCACTAATTAATTACTTAGTAACTGAGTAATAATTATACCTCAATGACTTCCATCAACAAAGCAACTATAACCACACCGAACTAATAACTCCAGTAAACAAAAGTTCAAAGATTATAATTAGAGTAGCCTTCCAAAATACAACTAAAACCAACTAAGATTGTTAATTAATATTGAATTTATTCTAATTTGGTTTCTCAACCGCCCATTGCAAAAAACTTGATATCAAATAATCTATTTTAGAACTTCAAATAACTACTTAGTCGAACTACATCATGTGAGTTTCTAAAACTGATCATTGAACACCTTCGTATACTCCCCAACATACCACCATGAGTTTGAGATTCGATAGACAAGCAAACAATAACTCTAGCATCATTTAGCATCTCAGGGCAAGTAACAACAATCCATAATCAAACTTATAATTTGATTCCAAAACTAGAAGTCATCAAAATCAGAACAGAGAGAAAACCAAGGGTTAATACCTCTGTTAACCACCATTTGTGGCGGTAACACGTTGGAGATTAGACAGCGGCAATGGCAGCAACAACACGACACAACAACAACAAGAAAAACCGAGTTGAGGAGGGAGAAATAGGATGGAGTAGTAGCAACCGACACAACAACAACAGGAGCCCGACAACGGTGGCAACAACGTTAGCTCGCATCAGCAATGCGCGAACAAAGACGCGCTGCGCAACCACAAAAATGACATAACATCAACATCGCCACAACACCGCCACAACACCACCACCACCACAACCACCACCACCACCACAACCACCACCAACAACAACAACAACACCAACAACAACAACACCAAGAACAAGAACAAGAACAAGAACAAGAACAAGAACAAGAACAAGAACAAGAACAACAACAACAACAACAACAACAACAACAACAACAACAACAACACCAAGAACAAGAACAAGAACAACAACAACAACAACAACAACAACAACAACAACAACAACAACAACAACAACAACAACAACAACGACAACAACAGCAACAACAACAACAACAACAACAACAACAACAACAACAACAACAACAACAACAACAACAACAACAACAACAACAACAGCAGCAGCAGTAACAACAACAACAGCAATAACAACAACACCAACACCAACAACACCAACAACAACAACAACAACAACAACAACAACAACAACAACAATAGCAACAACAACAACAGCAATAACAACAACATTAATAACAAACATTAACAACAACAACAGCAACAACAGCAACACCAACAACAGCAACAACAACAACAGCAACAACAACAACAACAACAACAACAACAACAACAACAACAACAACAACAACAACAATAACAACAACAACAACAACAACAACAACAACAACAACAACAACAACAACAATAACAGCAAGAGCAACAACAATAACAACAACAACAACAAGAGCAACTACAACAACAGCAGCAACAACAACAACAACATTAACAACAAACATTAACAGCAACAACAACAACAACAACAACAACAATAACAACAGCAACAACAATAACATTAACAACAACAACATTAACAACAACAACAACAACATTAACAATAACAATAATATGTTTTTCAATGCAACGTCCAAACACACATTATAGCAAAATTTAATCTTTAGATCATCACAATCAAGGGAATATAAAGAAAGAAAAACAAGCACACTAATCATACTTATCAACCGTTAGATATAAATCATAAACTACATCTAACAGCTACAATCTCCTCCTAGCCACAAGTTCAACCTAACCTAAAATCACTCACCCTTAATGTTCATCCCCACTTTCACTTTCCTATATTCTCTCTGCTCATTTCTTTGCTTCTCTCATGAACCCCCCCTCAAAAATTCATCAAAAAATAGTTTATTTTGTCTGACTTTGTTTGTTTCTTTTGCTTTTTCACGGTTTAAGGCATGTTCGTCAATTACACAAAGGTAATTATCTGCAATTGCTTTGTTTTTTTTTTTGATTCATAGGTTCATTTTTTTCTTACATCTTGTCCTTGCTTGTTGTATTTTAATTTATTTTATATCTAAGTTTTGCCTGTTGCATCACTATGTACACATCAACAGCGACATTGAAATGTTGATCCAAAGTTTATACAATCTAAATTTTTCTCTATAGAATTGATTTTATTTGGGAGTTCGACATTCTCTTCAACGACCAGTGAGTCACTCTTCATTATTTGAGCATCTTTTTTCTTTAGGCCTTTTTAACTACAATAATACAAACTTTTGTCCGTTCTTTCACAATATTACAAACTTTTGATTATTTTTAAATAATACCAACTTTAGCCTAAAATTCCTCCAGTACGGCAATGTGACCTTTAACCTGTAAAACAGGTAAAAGAAATTTTGAAAAATCGAAAATTTCTCTCTTTCTCCTCCCCTTCCCCTACCAACTATAACCCAACCACAAAACCACTCGACTCTCCCCATCCCCCTCCTCCTCCCCCACCCCAACCACTGGCAACACCACGTCTCCCCTCATCCACCCCTGAAAACATCATTGATCCCTCCCCTACCCCCCAAAAACACCACGTCTCTCTCCCTCATCCCCAAAACCACCCCCACCACTCGTTCACCCCTGAAAAACCACCCCCACCATATGTTCACCCCCGAAAACCACCAATCCCAGCCATCCTAGCCTCGAAAACCATCCCCCTCCACTCCCTCAACCTCGAAATGCTTAAAACCCAGCCACAACCACCATGATCCCCACCCACCAAATCCTATCAGTACCACACTCACCACCACGAACCCCAAGTCACTGACAAAATAAAAATACCCCAAACCACGCCAAATAAACCGCCAAAGCAAAACATCACCACCATTATTTTTGGGTAGGGTTGATTTCGAGATATAGCGGTGGGTTTTAGGTAGGGGCTAATTTCTTGTGGTTGGAGGGTTGTTATGGGGGTGGGCGGCGGATAATGGGTAGGGGGTCTGATTTATGGTAGGTGAGGGGTTGTTTTGGGTGTTGCGACTATTTATTGGTGGGTGAGGGGATCTTTCGGGGGTGTAGGGGAGCTGATTCGACTAGGTGAGGTGCGGGGAGAAGGCAACAACTGTCTGGGGAAAGGGGGCGGCTCTTTTAGGGGAAAAGGGTAGTGGAGGGGAAAGGCGGGGGGAAAGGGAGAAAGACAGTGGAGGGGGAGCAAGAGCGACGAATGAAATGAAAAAAAACGGAGGATGAAGAACCAGAGCAAACAAGGAAGAAGAAGTAAGTGCCACGTAAGCAATTTACCTGCACCAACAAGTGACTAATCGGTCATGCCCTACTTGTAGAATTTCGGGCAAAAGTTTGTACTATTTAAAAATAATCAAAACTTTGTATTATTGCGAGAGAATGGGTAAAATATTGTGTTATTCTAGTTAAAAAATCCTTTTCTTTATCTATTGTTGTTTTTCCAGATATGTGGGCTTTTGGATTCACTTTTGTTTTAGTTGTTCATCTTATCTTCGTTTTTAATTCTCTGGCAATGCACTTATTTCTTTTGGTCTGATGGTTTTTATCTTTGCTTATACTCTAATGTTTTTGTATCTTGTTGCTCTTTTCTTTTTATATTAAATAAATTTTTTTCCTTTTGAGTTTCTTTAAACTTCATTATTGATGCTTATATAACCCTTTCTTTATCTATTTTTATCGGTGGTGGAAGCATTATTCAAAGCTAAAAAGGCAAGTTCAAGAGTCAAAGCTGAACCAAAGATAAGCAAAAGAATCAACTGATGAGCTTAGTTTCTGGTTGTTTTGTTGTTTGTTTGGATCCTGTTGAGCTTTATTTTTCGTCTTATAGATTACAAACGGATGGGTATATCTTAGATATATAGTTAATTATCAGTACTTTAGAATGTGTCATTGCTTTTTCTATTTGTTGCTCAGTTATAATGTAAATTATATTGTGATATAAAGTAAAATTTGTATTTAGTATTTTACATTTGATCCACGATATTACTTTATTTTTTCTTTGGTTCTATAATATTTATTATAATAGTTGTTTAAACATTCCTAAATTATTAAATTGCTTTTGCAAATAATCAAAATAGTAAAAGCAACATCTAATGAAGTAATTAAGAACAATATAACTAGCAATCAAAGTGGGGTGTGTTATGACAGAAATATTAACATTTAACAAGGATGAATTCCTTGAATTATCTTGGAAGAATCATAACATTTCTTGTGATTGTCTTGCGACAAATGATGTTTTATATTTATTAAAATTGGTTAGATGAATTTATAAATAATCATAACTCCATACAATTATGCAAGTATTTTCTTTATTAAAATACACAAATGTCTTGTTTATTGAATTTTGACTATTGAGAATTCAACTTTTAAAATACAAATAGTAGTTAAAAATTAAAATCATGTGTTTTTATCTTTGTCGAGTTATTAAAGTGTCATGTCACTGTACGCCAATAATTCAAAAATTTAAACAATACAAAATTAGTTGTTACATTTTTAAAAAGTTTTATTATGTATGGTTTAATATTGTTTTATTCAGTTTGATTCGGACTTCTGTAAAACAATTTTATTTAGTTCTAACCGTTTAGTTAAAAATAGTTTGATTCAGTTCAATTAAAAACAGTTTTATTTAGTTTGATTCAGTTAAGTTCAAAACTGTTTGAAACAGTCTTGAGTTAAATTAAGGGCCTGTTCTCCCCAACTTATTTTCAGTTCAGTTCAGTTCAGTTCAGTTCAGTTCAGCTCTAATAAGTTCAGTTCAGTTCAGTTCAGCTTTAATAAGTTCAGTTCAGTTCAGTTCAGCTCCAATAAGTTCAGTTCAGTTCAGTTCAGCTCCAATAAGTTCAGTTCAGTTCAGTTCAGTTCAGTTCAGATCAGTTCAGTTCAGTTCAGTTCAGTTCAGCTCTATTCTTTTATAACCATTTTGTTAAATATTATTATTATTATGTTGGTATAATTTATTTTACTAATTACTATTATTATTATTATTATTATTATTTAAATATATATCATTACTATTAAGTATTATTATTATTATTATTATTATTATTATTATTATTGTTGTTGTTGTTTCTATATATTTTTTTTATGGAAAATGATATATGTAGCCCTTAGGGCTATGTATAAGAAGCTTAAAATAGAAATAAAAATTTGAATCAAGCATTTATTACCTCAAATGATGTGAAATTTTGTCATGAATTCATAAATTGTTTCCATTTTAAGACATGTATTTAATGCTTATATGTAGCCCTAAGGGCTACATATAACATTACCCTTTTTTTATTACAGCTTTACTAATTATTATTACTATTATTATTAGGAGGAACATGGTTTAGGTCAAAGCACAAATAAACCCACTTTTTTTAGTCCCATAAACCAATCAAATCGCGTCAAGACGGTTTATGATGTAATTTTCGCGGTCCAACCCAATCATTATTTTTATTACTAAATATTTTTAAATTATTAAATCTAATTATTAAAATAGTAATATTAATTTACTTCTTAGATATTATTGTTATTATATATCATCGTCAAGTATTAATATATTAATACAAATAATATAAAATAATTATTATTAATTATCATTACTATCATTAATTATTATTTATTAATTTATGATTATTAATATTATTTATTTATAACTATCATTTAAAGATATTCAAAATACTACTATTATTATTATTATTCATTATTATTACTTATCATTATAATTATTATTTAATATTCATATTATTATTGTTTAAAATATTATTTATATATTTATTACATTCAATTTATTTCAATGTAATATAATTCAATTCAATTTAATTCAATTCAGTTCAGTTCAGTTCAGTTCAGTTCAGTTCAGTTCAGTTCAGTTCAGTTCAGTTCAGTTCAGTTCAGTTCAGTTCAATTCAGTTCAGTTCAGCTCTGATAAGTTCAGTTCAGTTCAGTTCAGCTCCGATAAGTTCAGTTCAGTTCAGTTCAGCTTTGATAAGTTCAGTTCAGTTCAGTTCAGTTCAGCTGTTTTATGCCGAAGAGAACAGGCCCTAAGTTCAGTTCAGTTTGAATCGATTTTTCGTGCAATTAATTTCAGTTTAGTTTGTTTTCGGTTGAGTTTCAGTTTGATTAATTGCATTTTACTTTTGATTAACTTATTGACTTTTAACTTTCCAATTATATATCTATTCAGTTTGATCATCAATTTACAGTTTAATCATTAATTTTCAACCAAACTCATAGTTCTACCTTACCCAACGTACTTCTAAGTTCGAAGTCCGAATTTCTACGTTGTACTGTTGGAAACTTGGAACTATTCCGATCGTGGGGCAATAAGAGTATTATTAGTATGTCGAGGAGCCGTTCACCGTTCCTCAAATCTGCCATGTGCCACAACTAGTTTTGTCGGGGAAAATGTGCTTTGGTCACATAAAGACTCTCCAAAAGACATAAATTCAGTCACGTTTCTATTTCTGTTTTCTTTTTGGCCACTAGTATTTGAAAGCCACGTAACAATTGTTGCTTTGCAGAGGTGTGAAGTGGTCCCTTTCTACTTTTATATGATTAAGATTGATTTGGCCTATAAGTATACGCATCTTGCAATTACCGAATAATAAAAAGAAAAACATTGATTTGTCCTATAAGTATACGCATCTTGCAATTTATATACGTAATCATACTGTATAAATTAAATGACTTATAGCGAATCCAAGTCAAGTAAAGATTACTTAATTATCGACAAAACAATTGAAATGAAAGACTTGTTGTAGCCTACATAAATCAACGAATTCCTAATAGACATGTGGAATCATCAAAGATGTCTATGTGTCCCTTCTAAAGGAATAAAAAAAGGTAATAAATTCAAAGTTTTACTAAAAGAAGAGGTATTGTATTCCACAATGAGAAGTGCATGACATTCTGAACCACTCCCACTCTCTTGCACGTGGAGGTTATGATGTGCCCTCCAAAACAGTTGCTAACAAAACAGTTGCTAAGGTACGTCAATCTGGTTTTTACTGGCCTACTTTTATTTCATGATGCTAGTACGTTTGTTAAATCTTGTGATGCATGCTAACAAACGGGAAATATTTCCTGTAGACGATGCCCGAACCCCCATTTTGGAAGTTGAATTATTTGATGTATGGGAAATTGAAATTATGGGCCCTTTCCCCTCTTCCGCGGGCAATAATTTCATACTTGTTGTTGTTAATTATGTGTCTAAGTGGGTAGGATCCTTTGCACCATCAACTAACGACTTCAAAGTCGTTATGAAAATTTTAAAAAAATTATCTTTCCAAGATTTATGGTACCAAGGGTTATTGTTAGTGATGGTGGCTCTCATTTTCACAAAAGAACTTTTGAGGCCCTGCTTAAGAAATATGGTGTCTACCATAGGACTGGCCTAGCATACCATCCTCGGACAAGTGGGAAAGTAGAAGTGTCTAATCATGAGATAAAGACTATCTTAGAGAAGGTGGTAGCCAAATCTAGGAAGGTTTGAAGTGGTAAGTTAGATGACACCTTATGGGATTACAGAACTACTTTTGAGACCCCTATTGGACCACCCCTTATAGTTAGTCTATGGAAAATCATGTCATTTACTTGTTGAGCTAGAGTATAAAGCTTTTTGGGCTGTTAAGGAGCTAAACCTTGATGCTTAATTATTGCAGATTAATGAGCTTGATGAGCTCTGGCTGAATGCTTATGATAGTTTGCGTCTCTACAAAGAGCGCACTAAGAGATGGCAAGATAGGAAAATTTTCAGTAAAGAGTTTTCAATCGGTGACAAGGTCTTAATGTAGAACTCTAGACAAAAACTTTTCCCTTGTAAGTCGAAGTCTAGGTGGTCTTGTCCATTTTCTGTCACTAATGCTAAGAAGTTTGGTTCTATTGAGGTAATGAATGCAACATGTTAAAAGTTCAAAGTTAATGGTCAGCGCTTAAAGCTGTACCATACAAGTGCTCCTGTTGGATCTGTGGAGGAATTATACCTCCAACCCCCTTCCTCTTCTGCTTGAGGGATGAGGCATTACGGTCTTGCTGATCGGGAGGCAACCCGATCTCCCTTTTCTTCTTTTTATTTTTAGATTTGCTACTTTATGTAGTTTTGGTGAGACAGTGAGAGGGTACTAATCATCATTTTGAGGCTATGTGTGTGCAGAATTTTCATATAGCAAATTGGGTTGTGGCGTAGTAGAAAAGATCGGAAAAATCAAGGAATCTAATTGTTTGGGTAGCCGCCTGATCCTGTCAGGCAACCCCGCCCGATCCCCGTGAAGAAAATACTGGGAACAAGACAATGGCACACGCCTGATTCCATAGGGCGGCTGTTCAGTTCTATTTTGAAACGAGAAAAACGTTTGCCCAACTCCATCGGGCAACCTTGCCTGATCGGGCGCGCAACCAAATATGGATATAGAAAACAAGAAAAAAATCTCACCTAATCGGGTCGTCGTCCAACGAACAACTTTAAGTCCCCCGATTTCTCACTTTCCTTCACTCATTCATCTCATAACCCCTCTCTCTCTCCTTCAAACCCTAACCTCCAATTCTCATATTCTTCTCCAAATTCATCCTCCACCATTGAAGACCTCCATGAAACTTCAATCTTCACATAATCACTCCTATCATCATCTCCTATAAATTTCTTACTCCATCCTTATCACTTTCTTTCACTCCATCCCTCACATCCATCTTCTTCCTCTTTCCTTCCACCATTAAACTGAGTGAGAAATCCTTTGAATTTTCACATTTTTCCTTCCACCATAAATTTGAGGAGACGTTGTGAACCTATCACTGGGTCTCAACCCGAACAACCACCACCACCAACGGCCATATCGCGGGACGATACCTTTCCGGATGTCATCTTCAAGTAGGAAGAACAGTGCAACAATTTTCAGCTCCTAAAAGGGCACGAGGTAACTCCTACCCATTTTATTGAAATTGAATAGCTTAATAAGTTGGGTATAGCATCTGAATTTAAGGACTTCATGAAAATCAAAGGGATGGAATCGTTCTTTTCTGTGCATGTTTATACCTACCCTGTGCTTGTTTACGAATTTTATAGTAGTGTAGAGATCACTGAACCCGTCTCCTATGTGTCTTATAGACTACTTAATCAAGACATCCGTCTATCCCTCCCGGAATTTGCTAGAATCCTTCGAGTCTAGTGTCGGGGGAGATTGGGCATCCTCATAACTACCACCACCATGATACTTACTATGCATCACGAGTGATGAGAACGACTTCACTCTACAACATTGTAAAGCCAAATTCATCAACCAACCCATCTTCAAACTTTGGGTATGGTTTATGTCTCATACATTGTCTTGGCGAGTGGAAGGGCAATTGATTAGGGAGACAAAATGTACTTGATAGGAAGTTATATGCTCAGAGGGACACGTTGCCAGTTTACATACAATATCCCTCACCATGTTGCGCTCCAAATGGAGCGTATTGCTACCAAATTTCCTAAGACGCAAGTTCATTGTACCTTGACCTCTCGTGCCATTGTGAATGGGGGGTTGGTGACTCTTTTTGCTAGGAAAGTCCCCGATTTTGATGAGACTTGTTACCAGCAGGCCATAGGACCTACCCTCATGAACTATGCATACTTAGATTGCCTCCACTGGTTAGAGAGGGCCGAGGTCAAATACTAGTGGCGCATAAACGGGTTGCGCTCTATTGAGTTGCCTAGTCCTTTAGCTAAAATCAGGCTCGCACCACCACATTACCACCTTCCCATTGCCGACACTGATTTTCCCAACCTTGTCCCTAAGATACCCCAGCGCACCTTTCATTGACAACCACCCCATTCTGATGATGTTGGTGCCACTGCTTTTGATGCTCCTCTCCCCCCATATTCTAATGCTGCTCCTTCTCTGGATTTTCAGAATATGATGAGCATGCTTCAGCGGATAAAGTTTGGCATTACGATCAGCTCTAGAGCCATCCAGAGCATTAGCCAACAGGTCGATGCCAATTCTGCAACCATCTAGAGCATTAGCCAGCGTGTTGATACATTGGCCACTGATCAACATCTAGCTATGTATCCCATGTTCGATGAATACTGCATAATTCATCGGATTACCGAAACCAATATACACCCATCATGGTACACTTGGAACCCGAGTTATAACCATTAGGGCTCTAGTAGTAGGGGTGGCATGGGCGAGAATGATGAGGAGGAGGATAGTGACAGAGGTGAGGATGATGATGGTGATGACACCTATATGGATGGCTGATATCCATGCCTTTCCATTCCCTTGTTGCAATGAGGCTATTGCCCAGTTTAGCTCGAGGGAGGATTTTTGTAAGTACTTCTCTCTATTTTACAGCTTTTTAGGTTAGTTAAATTATATTAACTTCGTTGAAAAAATGAAAAAACCATAACAAACGATGAAATATTGCTGAAAAAACACAAAAAATACGAGTTGAATATGAATGGTTTGATTGCTTCCCTGTACCCCCAACCTTGTTTTGAAAAATGATTTAACTGATTCTACTGGATAGTTGGGCATTTGTGATTGGGATGTTGTAATGTGATCTCTGATTGGCTTGATCTTGAGTTGACATGTGATGTGATAGAGGCGTTCATTTGCTAATTTCTAAGCTTCAGAGTTTTAAATGAATTATTTTCCTCCTTAGCCTCGCTGAGCCTTATGACTTTTTGGATATATATTAAGCCACATTACACGCCTTAAGCCTTTATAATGATTATGTCCCAAGCCTAGCTTGAGGGAGCATTTGTTAGGTTGATACTATATTATAGGCGTGGATTTTCAATTCCTTTAATCCATACACGATGTGTGAGTGTGTTTATTTGACTACCCCATTGTTGAAGTTTTATTGAAAATATATTTTTGAAGTCGCCAACAATTCTTTGAAGGAAGAATCATAAACTTAATTAGATATTGAAAGGGATGGGACATCTTAGGAACTTATCCAATGTAGATTTCCCCGTCATGATTCCATAGATGGTCAGAAACCAAAAATTGAGTTCGGGGGGTGAGGGTACAATATAGTCAGGAACTATATTGCCCATTGCTGGACGATTCATCCGTTTCTACTAAATACCGATTTATTACAAACTTTATGTAGAAGAATAATCAAATAACGTTTTAAGCACCCAACAAATAATTAATCTAAGTTGGTTAAGGAAACACATAAAAAGAGTAATTATTTAGTGGCAAGTTATTATGCAATCATATTACAAGGTTCCTAACAGGTTGTTCAATTTGTCAGAATTAATTAGAATAATTCTTTAGGTCTTGTTTTAGCAATAAATAACATGTGGGTAATAAAAGCAACAAAACATGAATAAAACAATCATATAATAACATGAATATTATATACAAAAATAAAAAAAAATAGAGGTTAGAATTTAAAAAGAGATGCGATTATTACTTAAAAATCTACATCATGCCAAGAAACGGTTAGTAACTTCAATAAAATAAAAGATAATTATTCAAGGATCCTTAGGATATACCTATGCGGTTTAGGTCTGAGAGTGTAATGACCTCTCGAAGCAATCTTGGAACCAGGAATATAGTATGAATAGAAACAGGAATCAATTTGAAAGATTGAGTGTTTGAGTGTTTTAGTATACGGTCGTAGTATAACAATTCTAATCTGCCTTTGATTCAAGAAATCATCCCATAGTTATAGGCGAAAAACGCGTGCGCCGCAGGCCTACATCGCAAACGCAAGGACACGCATCAGGCGCATATTGGCACACTGACGTGGTCCACCCAGTTAAGATGACACGTGGAAACGCGTTTTCGAAAAGATAAAGAATTAGCTTGCGTCTCACACAATACTTGCGCCAGGTGCAGGACTCTGTGTGAATCACAAGTACACGTGTCAGGCGCTCATTGGCGCGCCTGACGCGATTTGGCAAATGAGACTGTAACATGCTTATTTTTAAAGACGTTAATTAAATGCTAATTATATTTATTAAATTAATTATGTTTTCGATATTCATATTTTATTTGAGTTGAAGTATGAATTTTATTTGTCGTTCTTTTAATATATTTGTTATATTAATTTTATGAAGTTATTATTATTATTATTATTATTATTATTATTATTATTATTATTATTATTATTATTATTATTATTATTATTATTATTATTATTAATGTATACTATTGATTTTTAGTGTGATTTGTTGTGGATTATTTGCCCAATAAAAACCCTAACCGAAATTACCTTTGTCGGTATATTTTCCAAAGGAACAAAATCAACCCCCCCCCCCTTCCTATTTGTTTTTGTCGGTCAATTGAGGTTCAAACCCCAAAACCCAAACGCAAATTAGATCCTACACCGAGGTGTAGGATGAGCATCCTATACCTTGCCCATGTGGCTGGCTTTTGGTAGTATTTTTGAAAGTGGGTCAGCTCTTTCTCTCTCATCACCTGAAACAATTTTTTTAATGTACAAATGCATATGGTTTGGTGTACAATAATATACGAGTGTACATTTGGGGATTTTCAGTGATCAAAGTAATGACCATTAGTGTACATTGTGATTTATTGAATTTCGGTATCAGACTGTAACTGTACATATTGAATTTCATTAGTGAACAAACATCAACACACCAGTGTACACAGATTAGAAATTACTCACTTGACATATTTCGTTATGGGACTGTAATTGTGCATATTGAATTTCATTAGTCAACAAACATCAACACACCCAGTGTACAAAGATTGCAAATTACTCACTTGACATCAGCTTCAGGAATTGGGTTACTTTCAGCTGGGGGGATGTCGTTGTACATTTTGATTTTGTTAATGAACAACCACGAAGCCAAGAATGTACAAGGAGGTTGAGTGTAGAAAGAGAGAAGTGGTGAACAGTATATGGCGGTTGACATCAAATCAGTTATTAAATGGTGAACAGTAACTGTCAAATTAGTTACTTTTTGAATTTTCGACATGTACACTAGATGTAATGGGAATGTACATTGGCTGTCAAATCAATTACTTTTTGCATGTTGGAGCTGGTGCGTTTCATTCTTCTTGCCTTGCTTTTTGGAGCTGGTGTAGGATGCTCATCCTACATCTCATACCACCATATACTAATTGAAACCCAAAACCCCCAGTTTTTTCTCTCCCCGTGAAAACCCAAATCCCCAACTTGCTCTCTCCTGATTTCCCCCTTCTTCTCAGCTCGCTGACGCTCTTTCACGGCTCACTGGAGTTGTTTTCGTGTGCGTCGTTGCTCGGCTATCTCATCTCGTCGAGGTTGTGTGGGGTGCTCTTTCTCTCTATCTCTTGTGTTGTCCTTTCCCTGTCTCGTTGCTCACCATTGCTCCGTCGTTCGAACGTTGGCTTCGGAAAGCCCACTACTAATGATATCAATTTCCAGGTCTTCCTACTCAAAAATGGGGAAGGGCGTCGTTGGTTCCTTGGTTGCGCCGCCTCACCGAGCCCACAACCAATCTCACTGGAGCTCAACTTACCCACTTTCGTGTCTTTTGTACTCGTGTCAGGTGGTGGTGTCGCCACCGGGTTGCCCCTCTTGTTAGTACTAACCGCTTGTTCCTTTGTTCTTGTTATTATTGTTTCAATTTTGAATGAAGATTATAAATGGATTGTGGGTTGCGGTTATAGTTTATAATGTTAAATTCATTGTTGATTGTGAACTGAAATTCCAAATTTGATGATGTGCTAATTAATTGGATGAATGTGTGTCGATAGATTCTTGGAGATTATTACTTATTGTTGGTATGAAACCTAAATGGGGAGTTGTCAGCATGCCGATTAATAATCTTAGTTGATGTATTGTTTGTTTGGAAAGGAATTGATTTTCATAAAATGGTATAAGCATTGGTAATGTAACTACTATGAATTTTAAATTGGGAATTATCTAAGTTTTTGTTCTTGTCGAGTTAACTTTGGTATTATGAGTTCAATTAGAATATTGATGATTATCATTACTATTATCGTTGTAGAGGTCATTATTAATGAAATGGAACAAATTCGAGTTAAATCAGAATAATGACATTGAACAAATTATCGTTGTAGAGGTGATTATTAATGACATTGAACAAATTCGAGTTAAATCAGAATAATGACATTGAACAAATTATTGTTGTAGAGGTGATTATTAATGACATTGAACAAATTCGAGTTAAATCAGAATAATTGTATTATCAGTGAGATGATTAGGACGGTTCGAGGGAACAAAATTAGATGTGTTTTATTCTATTAGTAATTTGAGTAGTTAATATTCATTAATATTATTGGTGGTGGTAATATGGAGGATGAGTATAAGCGCTAGGTGTCTCTCCAACAAGTAAGGTTATGCATTATTGAGGATTATTAGTGTTGAAGTTAAATAGTATCTGTATTATCAAGCATTACGGTAATTGGAGTTTATGGATGAGTTATGAATTTAATGTATTACAATGAAGAAGTTATAATAGTCATGTATTAACTAGTTAAGAACTAAATGTTGAGGCTCCAAAGTAAATTGATTTTAGTTAACGTAACGATAGAGGATTCTTAAATTTGGTTAATATAGTATAGTTGAGTTATTGGTTGACATTCATTATAATAAGCTAGTATGTGAGTTTAAATTAAATCACTAGGTTGGATTTAAGTTGCTAACTAATTTAATAGTCTTAGTTATTGGTGTATGTAGTTTGGCTAAGTAATTTGCGTTAGTGTTTAAAGTGACCATCAAATAGAGTAATACGTGAATGAAATTATGTTTAATTCAAGTTTTGTTCCTTTGATTCGTGGAATCTAGTTATTTGTTTAGATAGTGGTTTATTGGGTTTTGAAAAGTGATATGTTAAAAAGGAGTAAGAATCATAACTCTGAGTTGTTAGTTTGCCGAAATCTTTATTATGGTAACACGTGAATTAATTTGTTAATCGTATGATTATTTCTATTTATAATCTGAATGATTGAGTATAATTATAAGAACATGGTTAATCGGTTTAGTGTATTTTGATGGGCATCGTCCGAGTGTTTAATGAAGAAGGATTATTTGATTAAACTCTGAAGGTAATAAATTTGAGTGATCTCCACACATAAAGTTAGAATTCGATTGACCTATATTATTCCTCATAATATGGAGAATGTTGGAGTTTGTTTATATAAACTAAATATGGATTAGATTATTGAGGATGTGTTCAATCAAAGACTTCAGTTTAATGTCTACAAATGGAGTAATATAATAAAGTAGAATTATCTTATTTGTGGTCTCTAAAATGAGTTCATATCAGAGTTTTCGTAAACAAGTGAATACAATTTAGTCATTACTTCAAAGGAGCTTCAATCATTTGATTATGTTAAGTTGTTCTATAATTAGGAAAGAGGTTGACTCATCCGTGTAAGTGTGAGTGTGGTTCCTAGATGGCTTCATTGTTGATTATGTTAATTATAATTTAGCTATCTAGTGGTATAACTTGGACCATATTAAGTGACTTCTAATCAACTTTTGGTTAATGAACCTCGAGCATGGTGCTTCAACTCTCCTTAGTTAATTCTAAGAGAAAGTCCTATGGTGATTGTTGTTGGTACTTGATAACGGTTATTATCATTGTTGATATAAATGTTGATTGATAACCAAGAATTATAAAATAGTACAAACTATTTATAGGCAAGAATATGTGTTGTGCGTATGTGATTTACTAACTCTCATTAGTTAATTCTAATGGAGAGACATTTTGTCATTGTTGTTGGTATCTATAAAGTATGATTATTAAGTTAGTGTGGTCTACAAGTTCTATGATTGGTGTTAAATTTAAAATAAAAGTATATATGTATCATCCCTAGAATACTTTTACGAATACTATGTTAAGCGATTATGATTCTCTAAGTTAGTTTTCTGGTTTGGTTTGTTATACAAATCTGTTAAGAATTATTAAACTATTGGATGGGATCTAAGAATGATCTGATTGAAATATGAATGATAATCAGAAGTGATCCAAAGGGGAAAGTAGCCTCGTTTGAGTCGACGGATGAGGAGACATGAACAGTACCCCCATGGATTGTGAACCTTGGAGGGGTCCCCACAAGGAAACCTACTCATTGCTCTATGGGGCGATAATCAGGCGATATATCAGGTAATGTGAAACATGTGTGTTGAACCCTAGTTTTGATGATGACAAAGGAACGAAGATGCAAACTAAGTATTGGACTAACAAGTTGTTTAAGTGAGTGAATTTTAAGGTATCAATGAAAGGAGCAAAGAGAATACTAAGTCAAGGAAGAAATCAAGTTTGGATTTTGAAGACTAAGTGAAGATGTTTCTATATTTGGTACTGGAGCAACATTGGAGCAAGAAGACTAAAGCAAGGCTTTTTGTTTCTAGTTCCATTGTAAAGGAACGAGTGATAATGGTAAGGAACTATAGCGATTTAGAATGAGAATGATCGTTTTTTCCTTCGTAAGGAACAGACGAACTGGCACTGAACTAATAAGTTAAAGGAACTAGACTCAGGATGAAGTATTACAATGATACATTATTGTTAGTTGAGTAAATTATGCCTAGATTCTAGGTAACCGTTTTACTTAAGGAAAAATCTGATTTTAAGAAAAAGATTTTATTTTTCCAAAAATAATAAAATCCTTTTCCGTTTTTACAGAAATATTTCAAAGATAATATTTTTGGTTAAAGGATTTTATTTCGTTTTTATTAATTAAAATATTTTTAATTAAAACAGATTTTCGAGTTAATGCTTAAAGTGCTTGATAAAATTAAGAAGCAGTAACTTAATTCTCTCCCACATTTAACAGTGATCATGGAGATCATAGGATGATTGAGGAACGTGTTCCTCCGGGTAAGGAACATCATGGGATAATGGTTCAACCACTAATGCATGTTTTAATCCCACGTTCTAAGTTATTACCACTATAAATACTAATGTATAATGAAGTTCTATTAAGTGTGTCTGACTAAGTGATTTAGTGAGTTTAACTAAGTAAAGTGTCAGTGCCTTCATTCTCTCATAAAAGTCATTTGTTCTTTGTCTTCTTACTCTAATTCCACTAAGTTTTTTCGATCAATCGTATTTTGGTTTTTTGTGTAAGGGGACTTTGAGTGAAGTTCTGTAAGAGAGAAGCTTTGAGTAAAGAAAGTTAAAATGAGAAAACTTCAAGTGAAGTTGAGAAGAACAACTGTTAAAGGAACAGTTTTTCATGAACTTGAGTTTAGGAACTTAAGGTGTGGCTCGTGAAGTAGAACTAGGTTGTAACAAAGTTGTTTGGCCTACTTAGTGAAAGAGTTGAGTTTAAAATCCCTAGTGGTTGAGGTTGTTTCTTCTTGTTGGGCGCAAGAAGTTTTTCCTCGTAAAAATCACTTGTGTTCCTTTAGCTTGTTTCTTTGTTTAAGTTTAAAATTCCGCAAAAAGTAACGTTTATTTCTACACATACAATTCACCCTCTCTTGTATTTTTCCTAGTGAAATAAAGGAAAAAGGAACAAGGAAACTAAATCACCCTTCTCGAAGGCGAACGTTCGAAAGGCAATGATAGCTGCTTGGGGAGATTCAGAGACGGAAGAGGAAAAAGAACAACAAATTGAAGAAACTGCAAATCTTTGCCTCATGCAAACATTGATGAAAAATAAGATGAAGAAAATGTTGAGGTAAGCCAACAAAGACTTGAATCAGACTTAGATTGCAAAAATATTGAAATTTATGATCTTCTTTATGATGCAATTCTTGAATGTAACGTGAAAAATATGAACAAACTGAAAAAGCTCTTAAAGTTTGCAAAGAACATATAGAATGGCTTAAGAAAAGGAGATCGGATGTTGAAACTAGGCTCTTTGATTTGTTTGATAAAAACTTGAAAATCAATGAATCTTATGAAAGTGTGAAGAATGAAAATTATCAGATTAATTTAGAAATTTCACACTTAAAGGAATTTGTCCCTGTTCTAAGTTCCTTTGACATTAGATCAACCCCTTTGAAAGGATACAAATCTGCAATCGAAAATTTGAATAAAGAGAAAATTGTTTTAAAGGAACAGATCTGTAATCTCAAAAAGGAACTGGTTGTAGTAAGGAACAGAGGCAAAACTATGGTTGTTTGTAAATGGATTGAGAGACCACATACTAGAAGAAACGAAGGTCTTGATTTTGAAAAACTACAAGAAAAGGAATAAGAACAAGAAATATGTTGACCTACCAAGTGATAAATTATGTATGTAGTGTGGAAAAGTAGGTCATTACATAAATCAATGTCAACTAAAAACTGAAATGATTGGCAAAAATGTGAAGATGAGTAACATGAAATGGGTTGTCAAATTAAGACCTATTCAAGAACAGGAACCCACGAAACAAGGGGTTCCTACAACTAACAACTAGTTGATTTTTGCAGGTTGGAGTGAGGGGGAACACCACTTGGTATCTTGATAGTGGTTGTTCTAAGCATATGACAGGAGACAAAACTAAGTTTCTCTCACTCTGAACCTATGAAGGTGGAAGTGTGACGTTTGGTGACAATAAGAAAGGTAACAAAGTTGCCATGGGTAAGGTTGGTAAGTCACCATCACATTCCATTAAAAATTTATTATTAGTTGGAGGTCTAAAACATAATCTATCAAGTATTTCTCAATGCTGTGAGAAGGGAAATGTTGTAAAATTTAATAATGAAAAATGCTTGATCATTAACATTAAAACTAAGAAGGTAATTTTGGAAGGAACAAGGAAAAGGAACAAGGAAAGGGAACAAGTGAAGATGAGACTTGTGATGAGTTCCTTGTCTTTGCTAAAAGAGTTCAACATTTGAGTGGTCATAAATTCATGCATATTAGATCTGATCATGGTAAAGAATTTGAAAATTATAAATTTGATAACTTAAGCAGAGACCAAGGCCTAGATCATAAATTTTCTGCCCCTAGGACACCACAACAACATAGGGTTGTAGAAAGGAAAAATAAAACTTTGGAAGAAATGACTAGGACAATGCTAATTGCTAGTGAACTTCCAAGGAACTTTTGGACCAAAGTTGTTAATAGTGCTTGTCACATAATAAATCGTGCCATGATGAGACCTATCGTTAACAAACACTAGTAGAAAAATGACAATTTGCGTCGGACCTGAGACTCCTATTTGCGTCGGACATGGGTCCAACGGCACAGGTCTCGATGCAGATGACCTATAAATGATCTGCGTCGTGTGCGGAAACGACGCAAATCGTTTACCTATTTGCGTCGCACGTTGTATACGGTGCGACGCAGATAGGAGGGCAATTTGCATCACACATAGCACTGTGTGCGACGCAAATCAAGCATATGAGTCGCATCTTCAGCAATGTGCGACGCAAATCAGGCCAAAGAGCAGCAGGTTTTAATTTATGTAATCTGTGTCGCATGTGGCAATAGGTGCGACGCAAATTACAGAAATTTTGCAATATTTCATATTCCATATTTTGCAATATTCCTTTTTTTTCTCTCAAACTCACAGTATTCCATATTCCCACAATATGACTTGAAATCGCAATAATTTTGCATTGATATGTAAATATTATATACAAACACATCTTTTGCATTAATATGTAAATATTAGATACAAACATATGTAAAAATATATATACAATATATACAAAACAAATTACATTGTAAATATGTAAAAAAAAAAAATATGTAAACTAAATGTAAACAAATTACATTACAAATGTAAAAATAAAACTGAAACGAGGATGAGCCACTACAGGTTTCCGACGAAGAAGACTTCGAAGAACAAATTACACAGATCTGCAAATGAAAATAAGAATGTCAAAGAATTAAAAAGAAAATTCTAGACTAGGATAAATGCCAGTAAAAGTAAAAAATCAGATATAAAAAATATAAAAAAATAAAATAACTGTAAACCAAACTGCTTAAAAAAGCAGAAAGCATCTCGATAGGAAATACTGTAACAAAGAAACCAAGGGCAAGTTTGGAAAAAAAGTGCATGAATCTGGAGACTTTAATCGAAACAGAAAGGAAGACCCCGGATGCATGAACTGAATCTAATTAAAACATAAATTAGATCTAAAAAATTAAAAACGAATAAACGCCAAAAAGAAAACAGAAAATTAGATCTAAAAAATGAAAATATGAAAAAACGAAATTGTAGATCTGAAAACCTGAAATGCACGAAGAGGTCGCCGGAGATTATACTCGAAGATCTTCAATTTTCGTTGTGATTATACCAAATTTTCGCCGGAGATCTAACTCGAAAATGAAAAATCAGATTGTTCCTTGCGATTATACCAAATTTTCGCCAGAGATCTTCAATTTTGTGCAACTGTAGATCTGAAAACGAAGTTGTTTGTTGCGATTATACCTATTTTTCGCCAGAGATCTTCAATTTTTTTGCCTGAGAGAGAGAGGGTTTGAGGGTAAGAGAGACAGCTTTGAGGCTGAGAGAGAGAGAGAGAGAGAAGGGATTTGAGTGTTTGAGAGAGAGAGACGGGTTTGAGGGTGAGAGGGTGAGAGAGTGAGAGAGAGGGGGGGTTTGAGGGTTTGAGAGAGAGAGACGGGTGAGAGAGAGTATTTTTAGGGTTTGAGAAATTTAAAAGGAGAGGGAGAGGCTCTATAAGTGAGTTGGGTCTTTCGGGCTGATGTGTGTCGGATGGGCCAAGGGGTCCGACGCACATTAGCCTTTTGCAACGCACATTACTAAAGTGCGACGCAGATACGATTTAAAAATTTGTCACCTGAATGCAGGGATGTGCGTCAAATGGGCCTCAATATCTGACGCACATGAGCTATATGCGTCGCACATCAATAGGGTACGACGCATGTAGCTCGTATCTGATGCTTATGCAGTGATGTTTTGCGGCTCATGCTGCATAGCATGCAACGCAAATTATGTTTTTGCGTCGTTTTGCCTTTTCTGCGACACAAATGGGGCGACGCAAATCGTCCTTTTTCTACTAGTGAAAACTCCTTATGAACTTTATTATGGAAATAAACCCAATATCACTCATTTTAGAACATTTGGTTGCAAAAGTTTTGTTCATAACAATAGGAAAGGTAATCTTGGAAAACTTGATGCTAGGAGTGATGAAGCAATATTCTTAGGATATTCATCACATAGTAAGGCTTATAGAGTTTACAATAAAAGAACTATGTGTGTTGAAGAAAGTGTCCACATAATTTTTGATGAATCTGACAAATTCAATCCAAGCAAACAAGTTGATGACTATGAGATTGGCTTGGTACGACCAAATGAGCAAGATACAGATTCAATTGAAGAAGAAGAAATAAAAGAGGAAAGGAACGAAGAAAATGAAAACATTCATAACAACGATGTTCCTGTTCCTTAAGATGAAGGAGATGTTCCTGTTCCTCAAGTTGAAGGAACTAAGTCAACCATTGATGAAAGAGGAACAACTGATCAAAGCTCCTCATCCACTCAAGGAACTCAATAGGAATAACCTGTTCCTATAAGAGAGTTTCAACCAAAACCTTGGAGACATCAAAAATCACATCCAGTGGAACTCATAATAAGTGACATATCCAAAGATACGCAAACTAGATCTTAGTTAAGGAATTTTTGTGCATTTCATGCGTTCAAATATATGTTTATGACATCATTTTCGGAGCAACAAATGAAACATTATGCAAAGAATTCTCAAATCTCATGAGTAATGAATATGAAATGAGTATGATGGGTGATTTAAATTTCTTTCTTAGGTTACAGATTAAGCAAACTGAAAAAGGAATAATTATTCACCAACAAAAATACATAAAGGAACTGCTAAAGAAATATGGCCTTGAAAACTCAAAGATAAATCACACTCCTATGGGAACTTCAACTAGATTAGATGAAGATTTCATAGGAATAAGTGTTAATAAAACGAAATATAGAGGCATGATTGGTTCACTTTTGTATCTAACTAATAGTCGTCCAGACATAACTTTTAGCGTTGGTTTGTGTGCTAGATTTCAAGCAAATCCCAAGTAATCTCATTTAACTGCCGTGAAGAGAATTCTTATATATCTTAAAGGAACTGATGATCTTGGACTTTTCTATCCAAGAAGTGATACATTTGAGTTAAGAGGATATGCTGATGCTGATTATGCTGGAGATCTTGTAAATAGGAAAACACCTTAGGTATAGTTCAATTTCTTAGTCATAGTTTGGTTTCTAGGAGCACCAAGAAATAAAACATAGTTGCTTTATCCACTGCTGAAGCGAATATGTAGTTGTGTGCATGTTGCTCTCAAATGCTTTGGATAAAACAACAACTTTGTGACTATGGAATAAACTTTAATTGTGTTCCTATTTATTGTGATAATACTAGTGCCATTAGTATTTCAAAAGATCCAGTGCATCATTCAAGAGTTAAGCATATACATATCAGACATCACTTTCTAAAAGAAAATGTGGAAAAAGGTTTGATTAAACTTGAGTTTTTTCAAACTGAAAATCAAATTGCTGATATACTAACTAAGCCTCTACAAAGCGATAGATATGAAAAATTAAGGCTTGAGTGAGGTTTAATAAAACTTTAGTATTTGTTCCTATTCCAATCCCTCCTGTTTGAATTGATTTATCTTACTCTATGTGATATTAAGTGATTGTGATTGATTGCCTAAGACCGTTGCAAATTAAGATGTTAAAAACATAAACATGGTGTCAAAGGAATAAAACAACTCACAAATATCATATAATACTCCCATTATCGTTCCAAGTTAAAGAAACATGCATAATATGAAGAATGTTGATATTTAGCAAATTGTGTTCCTATAGCACAAGTTCCTTAGAGTTTATTTTCTTTCCATAAATTAAAAAAAAAATTCCATAAAAATCAAAAATCTGAAAATCTCAAAAAGATAGGAATCAAATTTAATCAAGTCATGATTCTCTTTTAATTTTATCTTTTATTTTTCTTTTTATCCTTTTAATTTTTCAGGCGTATAACTCCTCATTTACTGTTACATGCATCTATTCTTTTTCCTTCCATCCAAAACTGTGTTCCTTAGTCGCTTCATCTTCACCATTATTCATCTCCTTCACACCCCTTCACACGCCATAAAACCCCAAATTCTTTTCACAAAATGGCAAAAACCTCACTCACTTCACCTTTTCCAAACACAAAAACTTCCAAAACCTCTCAAATGGAAAACCCCTCTTCTCCATCCAAAACCCTAGAAATCGAAAAATCTCAAGAAACAACAATGGTGGTAGAAGAACAAAAATTGCAGTCACCTAGGAGAAGTGTGAGAAGAAGAAAACTAATTGGGGAAGATGATGAAGAACATTCCCCGGAACAAGTTAAGGGGGAAGAAGAAGCTACACATGTTCCTTCCAAAGGAAATGTTGCTTCTTCCTCCAAGAAACGAGTGGAAAGAAGTGAATCAAGGTATGTCTTAGGATTTTGTGTTGATTTGAAGTGGGCCAAGCAAGTGAGATTCAATGAATTAACAGACATACTAAAGGAACAGGGTATGGAATACCTGTTTGAAACCGCATTTAACAATGCCTTAGTTTCTTTAGCTGTGGATGAATTTTTTACAAATTTCATCAACACTGATGGAATATGTACTACTGAAGTTAGGGGGAAGATAATAAAATTTTCTCAAGAAACGTGAGCAAAAATATGGGATGTTCCTTGCAAAGGAACTGATGTCTATTTTAAGAGGAAAAGAAGTGTCGCCTTTTCCAATTTCTCTCAAGACAAGATTGTTGAATCTTTTGGGGGAACTGCTGGCCAAAACAAAATAAATCACAACCTTCTTTCTCTTGTTCACAAAATTCTGTTTAATCTTGTTTGGAGAGCACTCATTCCTCGATCTGAGAAGAGGAATGAGATGGGTCTTTTAGAACCAAAGGAAAAAAAAAACCTAAGACGCATAAAAATGTTACTAAAAAGCCTACCCCTCCTGTTCCTAAAAGAGTTAGACATAGAACAAGATTGAAAATTGCTCAAACTGTCCCTGTTCCTATAAATAAGGACTCTCCTTTAGTCCTATCTGATGCAGAGGAATAGGATCACAACTCACCTAAGGAACAAACTCCTCCACCCTCAGCCAAAATATTTGTGCCCCTCACTAACCTCTCTTCCATCTCTCCCTCATCCTTCTCTATTCCTTCTAGCTTTGAACAGTTAAAGGTCGAGATGAATGAAACCAACCCTTTCTCCTCTACCTCTACTTACCTGCCACCACCACCACCTTTTCTTCCTCCCATTTACACTACCACCTCCCCATCTGTTTCTCTTCCAGAAACAGCTGGACCTTCACAAGAAACCACCCCAGTTCCTCCACCTAAACCATCTTTTGCCTCTGGTTCTAAGGGAGGGGAACAAGTTCCTTCCGATGAGTGTGGCTGGGTTAATGAAGTTTGTCTTCCTACTCACCATATGATTAAGTTCTATAATCACCTTTACTGGACTTTAGATGCTAAAACTGATAAGATATTGGGTTTAATGAAAGTCCTTAGTGATACTGTGATTGAACAACAAAAGAACATGGAGACAATGGCCCAAGCCATTAAAAGTTTGAAGCAGTAACTTGATGGGCAACATGGAGAGGTGTTGAGGAAGTTGGAAGATGTGGTTGAGGAAGAAGTTGTTGAGGAAAATCATTCCCCTTCCCTTCCTAATGTCTAGTTCTTGTTTCTCTTCAAGGAACAAGACTTCTTAGCTTTTGTTTCTTTTCTTTTCTTTCTTTGTCTCTTTTTGTACTTTAAGGAACAAGTGCTATAAATACATGACTTCTGCTATCTTTGTCTTCGTTTGCATAATTTCTTACTTGGAATGGCTCGTATTATGTGATTAATATTTGAGCTAGTCTACCCTTTGAATATCCTAACTTAACCTTTTTTTGTGGTGCTTGTTAATGGTCTCAAGGTATTGATCTATATTCATGAAATCACCAAGAACTTGATATTTTTAATGATGACAAAGGGGTAAAAAGATTACGGAACAAAATAAAAAATGAGGTAAATGAAAAACAAAGAAATATGAAAAAAGAAAAATTAAAAAAAAAAGAGCTGAATGAAAAATCACAAAAATTGAGGTAAATGAAAAATCAAAATTAAGATCCGAAAACTTAATTTGCCTTTATTTTATCTTTTTCATTTATTTTATCTTTTTCATTATTCTCTTATGTTATTTGTTATTTCCTTAGTACCTTTGTTGTCATCATCAAAAGTAGGAAATTGTTGAACCCTAGTTTTGATGATGACAAAGGAACAAAGGTGCAAGCTAAGTATTGGACTAACAAGTTGTTTCAGTGAATGAATTTCAAGTTATCAATGAAAGGAACAAAGAGAATACTAAGTCAAGGAAGAAATCAAGTTTGGATTTTGAAGACTAAGTGAAGATGTTTCTATATTTGGTACCAGAGCAGCACTGGAGCAAGAAGACTAAAGCGAGGCTTTTTTTTTCTAGTTCCATTGTAAAGGAACGAGTGATAATGGTAAAGAACTATGGCAATTTAGAATGAGAATGATCGTTTGTTAAGGAACAGACGAACAGGCGCTGAACTAATAAGTTAAAGGAACTAGACTTACAATGATGTATTATAATGATACATTATTGTCAGTTGAGTAAATTATGCCTAGATTCTAGGTAACCGTTTTATTTAAGGAAAAATCTGATTTTAAGGAGAATCTTTTTAAGGAAAAGATTCTATTTTTCAAAAGATAATAAAAATCCTTTTCGGTTTTTATGAAAATATTTTAAAGATAATATTTTTGGTAAAAGGATTTTATTTCGGTTTTATTAATTAAAATGTTTTTAATTAAAAAGATTTTCGAGTTAATGCTTAAAGTGGTTGCTAAAATTAAGGAGGAGTAACTTAATTCTCTCCCACGTTTAACAGTGATCATGGAGATCATAGATGATTGAGAAACGTGTTCCTCCGAGTAACGAACATAATGGGATAATGGTTCAACCACTAATACATGTTTTAATCCCACGTTCTAAGTTATTACCACTATAATACTAATGTCTAATGAAGTTCCATTAAGTGTGTCTGACTAGGTGATTTAGTGAGTTTAACTAAGTAAAGTGGCAGTGCCTTCATTCTCTCATAAAAGCCATTTGTTCTTTGCCTTCTTATTCTAATTCCATTAAGTTTATTTGATCAATTGTATTTTGGTTTTTGGGGTATGGGAACTTTGAGTGAAGTTCTGTAAGACATAAGCTTTGAGTAAAGAAAGTTAACGTGAGAAAACTTCAAGTGAAGTTGAGAGGAACAACTGTTAAGGGAACAGTTGTTCATGAACTTGACTTTAGGAACTCAAGGTGTGGCTCGTGAATAGAATTAGGTTGTAACAAAGTTGGTTTGGCCTAATTTAGTGAAAGAGTTGAGTTTAAAATCCCTAGTGGTCGAGGTTGTTTCTTCTTGTTGGGCCCAAGAAGTTATTCCTCGTAAAAATCACTTGTGTTCCTTTAGCTTGTTTCTTAGTTTAAGTTTAAAATTCCGCAAAAAGTTACGTTTATTTCTACACATACAATTCACCCCCCCCCTCTTGTATTGTTCCTAGTGAAATAACAATGTGGATGGCTGATTGAATCAGCGAAAAAATGTATTCCTGACTAGTCGTGGTTAATTACCAAAATTAAAGCGAATGGTTGGGTGATGACCGCCACCGTCGAAGTGTAAGCTTTGTCTCCTCCGCCGCGTTCTCTTTCCCCCTGGTTAATAGAAAGTTATGATTAATTATGAAAGTTATTTCGATATTGGATTCCAGATAAGGAATCAAATCAAGTAATGTAATGAATGTTTATTCACTACTTGAATATGTATGATGATATTGGATTCCTAATAAGGAATCACATTTTGATAAGGAATCCAGTTAGCTGACCCTTTAAAGGATGTGTGATTTGGTCTGGAATTATATTTTATTCTAAAGTATTCCATCACCTCCTCGCCAAATTTATCCTCTAAATCCAAAAAGGATATCCCTCGTCCAGTATTCATGCTATAAAAACGGTATCCCTCAGTGCCGAAATCGTTGGCCGCACTGAGAAAAATGAAGTCGGCTTTCCGATCATGCATCTACGAAGCCTTGCCCCAAGATGTAAGGAAGCCCGGGTGGTTGCAGATGCTGAGCTAAGCTCCGTCCACTGTCCGTGAAAGCTTAGGCATAAAATGAATCTGAGTGAAGGCCGGGAGAGAATGAGCCAAGCTACGCAACTCGCATACGGCTAAGAATGTTAGAATGTTGTGCCAGGCATTGGGCGCCAATTGGTTATGGCCGATGTTGTAATGCCTTAACACTTGCTCGACAAAGTTGTGCAGAGGGAATATTAATCCCACGTCCAAGGCTAGCTAGTTCACGGCGAAGTGGTTCTTAGGAGCGCTTAAAATTTTAGCCTCCTTATTTGGAATGACGAAAGAAAAGCTTCGCATAGGCATAACGGTGGATAAGTAGCTGGGATCAAAAGCCAATTTTTACTAACCACCTACGGTTGACTAAAATATAGTCAAGATCAGAGATGGGACCTAAACATCTCCTAATTTCGAACAAAGTCGTGGAGGGATCGTCCGATTCTTCAGTAGTGTTGAAGTCACCTTCGTTATTGCCGTCACCGGTCTCTTCCATATCGATCTCCCTACCAGACAGATTGGGTTCAGGATTTGCTTCAAGATATTCTTCCCCATTATGGCCAGGGGAAGTAGGCCCGGTCAATGGCTGAGCATTTTAGGTTTCCCTCGTCTCATATGGAACTCGTCCAGTAGATTCCTCCATTCAAAGCTATAAGAAGGGAGAATTATTCTTCGTCTCAAACGGGTTGTTTGCTTGATGCGCGTCCGATTACCCTGCACAGGTAAAGACTAGGTCGTCTGACCAGGCCCGACCCTGAGGGTTGTTCAATGGGGTTGTCGCCCAGAGCCCGTAAAAAAGGGGCCCAAGTTTCCAAAAATCCAGAAGTTAAAACCCCATAGATAAATACGTGAATTTCCTGCTTTCCTTTCCCTTTTTCTGACCTTCCTGTACTTTTTTCTATCTACTCTATTATGGGTTCTGCAAATATGTATTTTCATTCTTCAGTTCTTCACGCTTCCATAGTTCAACAATCAATCAGATATCAATTCATGGCTACTCACCCTACTAGAATTGTGCAACGGGAAAAAAATTACATGATAAATATTGGCTTTTCTCCTGTCTATTTTTTGCATCTGAAAATTCCAATCTCTCATTTCTCTGATTTCCTTTCTTATTCAAATACTGAATTCATGATTGATAATTGATTTTGGTCTTGAAAATTTAGAAATTGATTTTGGGATCTTGGTGGTAATTGTTATCGACAAGTTGCAAAGTTCAAATTTTCAATCTTGAATGAGTTAGATCTTCCAACTTCCATTCTTCCTCTACAGAACCGTGAGTTAGTTTACTTCTTATTACTAATTCAGTATTGCTTTGTCTTACTTCTTAAATTGAATGATTGGTATTCTTAATTTTTTATTCATTAAATTATAGTTCGTTTAATATTTTATGATATTATCTTAATTTATTTGTATCATATTTTTACTGTTTTACAAAGCATATATTGATATATATTGAAGACTTGTAGTTGCTGAACTTTGGCAATGTAGTGTTGGTCACTTGGTCTCTCTAATTCTTATCATATTTTTGTGAATTTATCTCCGAGGTGTTGTTGTTCTATACTTTTTTTGTATATGTTTTAAGATTGAGTGGTTTGGCAAGTTTGTATATTGAAAAGAATATGTTAGAAAATACTAATATCGATGATCTTATTCATGATTTTTCTTCTCAAAATGCTAGAAGAAATCGCTTTTTATGATTATTTACATACTTTGTAGGTTTAAGGCGCTACTCTCTTGGCTTGGACATGATTATCTCAATTATGGATGATGGCTTTGAAGTAGATGAACAGTTTACATTTATTACACCTTTTTGAGTTTTGTAACAACTAGATTACTCAATATGTAATACAAAGTATAATGTCAATGAAATTGATATTTTTTTTCTAGGATCCATATGTTATATTAGAATATATATATATAAAGGGCCCACGTTTACGAAACCGCCCCGGGCCTAGAAATTGTCAGGATCGGGCCTGCGTCTGACTTTGCTGACCAAAACAATAAAAATATACAATCAGCTAGAATAGGCCCAACTCTATAATGTGCTGAAGAAGAAGTACAATCGGTTCTAGTGTCAACGCAAACTCTTGAACAGCCAGGATTATTTGAAGAAGAAGAGGAATCAATTTTATTGATTTTTTTTAAGAAAAAATGAAGAATAAAGGAGAACAAAGGAGAAAGAAAGGATACCTAACGAAGCGCTTGGACGATTCGGAGAAGAAAATGAAAGTTGGACAAACTCACTCGCTCTCTAGAAGATAAGAAAAATGCAGAGCCTCTCTCTCTAGAAAATTTCTCTCGAGGTGTAAAATGATTAAAGTAAGGACAAAGGGGAAATAAATATAGGGGGTGATAAAACCTTCTAAACTGGTTAAAAGTGACCGACAATTATTAAACTGGTTAAATATGACCAGTAAAGCCCAATAAATGGCGTGGCTTTGCCTCTTTTTAAATGAGGTAACTTCCTCAGTTAAAAGGGCATTAACCGTCTTGGGGCCATATTTTAGGGGTAAACTAGTTATTAGGCCCAGGCTATGCCACGGGTAAGAAAAAATTTCATTTATTAAAATAATACTTTATGATAATAACACTAAATACAACTTAGCCTAATGGTTAAAACTTTAGTATATGCACTTGAGGTCTCGAGATCAAACCCTATACTATGCAATTTCTTAATTTTTTTATTGTACATGAATTAGATGAACTAAAACTCTCTAGGGAGAGCGCCACGTGGCATATTTTCTTGTTTATGCACGCCTTTTAATATATTTGTATAGATGTTGTAGCCTACATAAATCAACGGCTCCCTAAGAAACACTTGGAATCATCTAGAATGTCAACGTGTCCCTTCCAAAGGAGTAAAAAAAAGGCTTACACTCTAAGTTTTATTAAGAGAAGATTAAAAGCTCATCTTTTGGCCAGAAAGAATATTCAGGGCCGAAACCCCAAAAAACGGCTGCATATGATTGGTTGATGTTTATCACCAAATCATAGATTGCCATATGTCATCTTCTGATTGCCTAGCCAATCAGGTACCCTTAAACTATGGTGACCTCAAAGGGCAGCAATTAGATCCCAAACTCTATAAATACTCCCTTTAAAATCAAGAGAAAGGTAATTCGTTAAACAGTGTGCCCTTACTCTGGAGAAATTCTCTCTCACTGTCTCTCTAATTTTCCTTTTCACTGCTGATATATAGCTTAAACTTCGGAGGGGAACCACCACCAAAACCTCCAGGGTGGGTCCATTTTTTGCAGGTTTGAGAACGGAGCTCGGGATCGGATTTATCTGACTAGGACATCGTTGCACAAGTCTCCATTGAAGAATATCTTGGGGGATAATATTTTACTTGCCAATCAAAAAGTCTAAACAAGACTCATTTGAAGCCCTTAGCTTGTATGATAGACTATCAGTAAGGTTCCACAATAGGTAAAATAAAAGACAAGTAATGCGGAGGTGGAAGATTGATATGACATCATTTCTTATTATCAATAATGCTTCCAGAAGAGTGATGCCAAATACATCCCTACCAAATTCTTGGGCAACTAACCTTTCTTTTGGTATGTTACTTTTTAAAATTAGAATAAAAGACTTGCTAAATCTTTTTATTTAATACTCACATCTCATTACTTTAAAAGTGTTTCTCTTTTATTACCTCCACCTTTTTCATTTCTCTCACTAGCTTTATTCTCATTTTATTGGTTTTGATGTAAACTAAAAGTGGATGATGTTAAATTTGAGGAAGTAATATAATCTCTTCGTTGCTAAATAGAGTTTTTATTTTTTTTCATTTATGTTTGTTTCAAATAGATTTCTCATTTTCTTTTTTGGTATGAGTCCACTAATTAAGATATTATTTAACTTTCTTTTTTTTATATTACCTACCTCCCCATAAACAAGATGACTTTGTAAAGTGGTCCACATTCTTTTTCATCAATAAATGATTTATGAATCGTGTACCTACTTTAATTTTTAAGTTTGATTTAATACGACTAAGGTCCCACTTATGATTTTACCTTAATACTTGTGCCCAAAAGAAATAAAAATTATATTTAGAAATAGAGGAAGTACACAGTACAAGGTTAATGCATATAAATTTATGAAATTGGATGAAAACACCATATCTTTTTAGTAATGTACTGTAGAATAATACAAATAAAACGATGGTTCCAGGACGAGGTATTGCCAAAGGAGAAGATCGTCATTGAATTTCTTGGCCGCCTTTCGAGCTGGATAGGTATTCGTTCATGTGAGTTAAAGGAACTCTCTGGATGACCCCTTTCTTCCTTGGGTAGGAGTCGTTCAGAGAGTTCCTTTAACTCATTTGCACGAATTCCTATATATCCAGCTCGAAAGGCGGCCAAGCTCCCTATGGCTGGCCAAGGAAGAAAGCCCGCCATAGGGAGCTTGGCCGCCTTTCGAGCTGGATATATAGGAATTCGTGCAAATGAGTTAAAGGAACTCTCTGAACGACTCCTACCCAAGGAAGAAAACCGGCCATATGGAGCTTTGTCGTCTTTCAAGCTGGATAGGAATTCGTTCAAATGAGTTAAAAGAACTCTCTGGACCCCCCTAGCCAAGGAAGAAAACCGGCCATAGGGAGCATGGTCGCTTTTCTCTTCGAAGAGGGAAGCCTTTATAGGTTTTGACTCATCCAAGAAATCAATCAAGTTATTGATTCCCTAACGAGCCTCATGCGCTGAAAGAGACCGGCTTAAGGTTTCTTGGACGCCTTACAATCTAGAGAAGGGTTCGTCCAGAGAAGATGCTAGCCGGCCAAAAAAAATACCAAAGTGTCCGTCATTTTTTCAGAACCAGACTTGTTGTACTCTTTCCACAACGAGCTGGTAAATTTAGACATGCTTATGTACCCTAGCCAAGACCTTTTTAGGACAACTTTGGCTGCAGCTGAAAAAGAAAAGCACTGAGGTTAAGATACAGTCATAGACGAAGCTATTTACTTAGCAAGATCAGAGCAAATATACCTCTATATCCCCGACCTGCCGCAAGCCTGCAGCAACCAGAAAATTGTCATTATAAAACATCTCCTTAAAGGGAATCCAGTTGGACGGACCTTTGAAGGACGAGTTGTTAGGGGTAGAGTACTCCGCAATTCGGAAGTATTCCATCATTTCCTCGGCTGAATCATCCTCTAGCTCTAGGAATGAAGCCGTTCGTCCGGTGTTAGTTAGGGCTCGACTGAATTAGCGTCAGCGTCTGGCTACTGCTTGAGTGGGAGCTTGGATGAATTCTGCTTTCCAAGCGTTCATTTTGGACGTTTTATCCCAAGACGTTAGGAAGCCATGACGATTGCAGACGCTGAACCAAGCTCCATCTAGTGTTTTGGGGACCTTAGATACATAATGTATCTGAGTAAAGGAGGTCAAAGAGGGATTAACTCCCTTTAACTCACAAACGACCAAGAACATTAGGATGTTCTGCCATGAGTTAGGGGCCAGTTGATTATGGCCAATGTTGTAATGATGAAGAAGGCGGCTTATGAATGGATGCAAGGGAAACCGTAACCCTGCGTCTAGAGCCAACTGGTAAACAGCAAAATGGTCGGCAGAGGCACTAACTATGGTATCCTCCTTACCCGCCAATACAAAGGAGAACCCCTGTTTTAGAATTGCTGAGAAAAAGTGTTTAAGGTCTGAACCTACTCGTCCAAGCCAACTATTGTCAATGAGGATGAACCTAAGGTCTGACAGAGGACCTATCATAGGATGGCTCCTCCGAATCATAGGACGGGTTGGAGGAAACCTCCACCTCATTGGTCTCGTCCGTCGCCATATCTTGTCCGGACGGGCTGGCCTCAGAGTTCGTCTAAGTAATTCTCTCTTCCTGGACGTTCTCAGGAGAGGGAGTTCAGTTGGCTGGTCGAGCACTTTGAATCTCGCGCTCCCCTTCTTCAGGGATTCGGCCTGTTGATGCCTCCACTTCCGAGCTTGAGGCCGGGAGGTTTACCCCTCGTCTAATGCGAGTTGTTTTCTTGACGCGCGCCAGATTACCCTCCACAGGTAAAGACTGGCTCGTCTGACTTTGTCGTCCATGTCCACAAAAATAAAATGCATGTCCGGCCTGAATAGGCTCAGCTCTAGAATGTGTCGAAGAAGAAAGGTTATCTGTTCTAGGGTTAAGACTAGAGATGGCCAACAGTGCGGGCCAATCCAGCCCATCCAACCCAGCCCACCTCGTGGGCCGTGTGGGCCGGGCTCGCAAAAAGCTCGGTACAGCCCAGCTCGAACCGTGAAATTGGTAGGTGGGCCATGGGCCAAATTTCTTGAGCCCAACCCACTAAAGCCCGCTACTAAAATCCCCCAGCCCGGACCACGAAACCGGTCCAGCCCAACCCATGAACCAGCCCAGCCCAGTCCAAGTTATTATTGAACCAAATTGTGTATATTTTAATCAAATTATATATTTTAATCAAATTGCATATATTATAGTTCAGTCAAATTTTAAAATAATGAAACTATTCATTAATTTTAATTATTGTATATATTTTTATTCATTTTAAAGATTTTATGTAACAATAATGAATAATTTTAATGATATAATTTTGAAAAAAAATATCTCATGCCGGCCCGGTCCAGCCCACTATGCCCACGAACCGCCAGAAGCGCTTCTCAACCGTGAAAACCGGTAACAGACCGGTGTGGGCCAAGAGTTTTCAGCCCGCGGACCAGCCCACCCAACCCATGATTTTCACGGTCCGGTCCTGGGCTGTGAAATCTCAGTCCAGCCCGCTTTGGCCCACGGTCCGGCCCGCCCAGCCCGCACCAGTGGCCATCACTAGTTAAGACCAACCCTTAAGCGGCCGAGACTGTTCGATGAAGAGGAGAAATCCATTTTTTTTCTTAAAAAGAATGAAAAAGAAAAGCGCAAATTAAGAGCTAAAGGAAGAAAGGAATACCTGTTGAAATTGCTTGGACGGATTGAAAAATGTTATCAAGATCTTGGACGAAGGCTCTTTCTCTTTCTAAAGTTCAGTGAAAAGTTGAGCAAAATCTCTCTCTCTAGAAAATTCTCTTAAAGATGTGAAAGTGAATTCAAAAAGGACAAATGGTCATATTTATAGGGAGGTAAAAATGACCTCCCCCTCCGGTAAAGTAACCGTTGCACTCCAAAAAAAAAAACCCTTGAGTGTTGACCTGTTGAGACCGGCAAAATGGCGCACATTTCATCTTGAAAAGGTAGAGCAGTTCCCGTCGGTTAAAAGAGATATTCCAACCGGTCTGAAGGCGAAGCTCAGGTTCGGGTTTTGGGTCCAGACATTGTTGCAGAAGTATTTTATTGTAAAACCTACTGTTGGGGATAGTAGTACTAATTTACGAGTTTAGCACTACTTAACATTAAGCATATATTTTTTTAAATCATAAACCATCAACTACTAATATTAACTATGGAATTTTCTAACCTATACCACAAGGTATAAGTTAAGAATTTCAAGATTTCATTAAAAAGAATATAATACAACAATATTCTATTTGGAGATAATTAATAAGGATAAATATTTAATATAGAGATAATCATGTAAGATTGTTTTAATTTAGTTAGATTTTGAAATAAGAACTTTTTATATAATGATATCTTAAGGCCATTCGTTATCGTTTTTTGTTTTCAGTTTTCTGTTTTTTTTGAAAACTAAATACCAATACCAGAAAGTTGATTTTCACTTTTTAGTTGTCAGTTTTCCAAATATCATGTTCCTAATTGACTATTTTTTTATTCAGTATAAGACATTATATATAATTTTTGATTCTCTTAAATAATGATTAGAAAAATCCATTATCTATATACTCCGAATATTCTTCATCATAATTCATGGAACATACTTAAATTTAGTTATTTCCTTACCATAGAAATTATTCATAATAAAACATTCCCATATACAAACGAGGAAGATTATGCCAAAAGCATATTCCTATAATAGAGTCAAAAATCCCCTAAAAAATGTAGTCAAAATTCAAAAATTGGCACTGACCACATCTTACATCCTTCAGAATTACTCCTCTCCCACCAAAATTCAAAAATTAAAAAAAAAATTTACAAAATATCTCAGTAGCTAGGCTTGGGCACTTCTATGCATAGCAGACGAACTCAAATAAGAGCAACTAGTTTTCGATTTTATCAAAGAAGAACTAAATCCAAGCATTGAACTAACCAAATCAAATTCCAACAAATTATCTTCTAATTGATGAGCCCCCAAAATGATTGAAATTCCATCTCCTAAATCCAATCCACCATCTAAAAACCCTAAACACATCACTTCATCATTCACTTTCACCATTGAATTATGCCCATAAATCCTCCACTTCACCATCTCACTCTGCAAAACAAGATCAATCACAGGTACCACTATTGTAGACCTTTCCACAACACTGTAACATACCTCAAATCCTCCTTGAGATGAAACCCTCTTCATGTTCAAGTTCAAAGACTCCGCCTCATTTACAAAGGCTGTCACAAATTCCCGGTATACCATCGTTTCCATTCTCGAATATGTATCGACTGTGCTGATTTTCATCGAACTCGAGAGCATGTTTGGTTCAACATTTTCCAGCCGTAGCTTCTTATTCTGGACTTGGACGGCTTTGAGGGTGATAATGTAGCTACCATCGCCCTTATTTTCCAAAAGTGGAGTGTAAGTCATCGATTTAAACACATCGATATCATCATCACTCGAATAAATCATCCCGCTCTCCGACGACAAACAAAGCGAGAACCTCTTAGGATGGTCAAGAAAGTGGGAAATCTGAGAGATAGCACCTGTTCGGACCCGGCCCAGCCCGAAAACCCCTTTCGCACCCGAGGGTAAACCGGAGAGTAAAATCGACGGAGCGCAAGAGAGGAGGAAGGAATCAACGGGTGAGATTTGATCATGGAAGGAAACAGTTGTTTCAACGAGCTCCCCTGTTGCAGAGACTTTAGTAGTGGGATTTTGTAAAAGGACAGAACATGCTTGTTGATTTGAGGAAAGTGAAGAAGGGCAGGGATTTGGTGCGGCGGAAGTGCACTGAATGGATCGACAATGGACGGCTGTGATTGGTTTAGGGGATGAAGAACAATCAAGCCATAGGAATGGAGAGTTGAGATCTATGATGAGGGAAGTGGGTAGTTGGGCTGATCCATGATGGATTCGGGTCAAGTATTGGTTTGTTGATGGGTCTTTTGTGAGAGGAAGGAAGAGGGTTGAGGAGAGAGAAAGTGGGAGTTGAAGGAAGAGGAAGAAGAGGAGACTGAGAGAAGCCATGGGAGAAAGAAAATTTGAGGAGATTGAGAGAGAAAATTGAGGAGAGAAGAAAATAAGGGGGTGTTTGGCGTTTGGAAGGAATAAAGAGGTGAGGAAAAATGCGTTGGTGAGGCGCCGCGGAAATAGAAGGTTAAGAAAGTGAGGAGAAATTGTGAGCGTTGATTAGTGGGAGTTAGTTGGACGGTTGATATGTGGATAAGTGCTAGGGTGTTGCTGAGTAGGAAACTAAAGTAAGATGAAAGATGTACGCGAATACGCGACGTTGTGTGATAATGTGTACGGTAGGTTGTTTTAAGTGGACAACGTGGTATTTTGAGGTGATGGTAATTTTGTTCGCCTAAAAGTTGGGCGAATTGGCATTGAGTAGGTAAGAAATAATTGAGGGAGAGTGGTGGGCCGTGGTGTATAGCTTATCTTAATGTCCAGAGTAGTTATGACTTATGAGCTTATCTAGTTATCCGTATTGCTTGATACGAAGAAATAAGTTGTATGGGTATTGGGTGAACTCCAAAGTTGGTCCAAATTGATGGACTCAATCTAATTATCTAACAATAAAGGTTTAGTCGATATGATCAATATTAAAATTTAGGGTCAACGTAAGGTAGGATATAAATCTACAAAAATCAAAACGGCCAATACATTATTTATATGACGGTTATAAAATGCCGCCGAAACAAAATCCGAAAATAAGAGGAAAATATAATATTTCAAATACCTCAAATATCGCGAGTCACTGCGCAAAACCAGGCATGAACCAGTGAACCACGAGACACGGAGAAACCGCGAGTCGCAACCTCCACCGCTAGTCGTGGCAAGCTCAAGGCTCTAGTCACGGCAAGCCTACGGCCAAAATCCTTCGCGTTCAACAAGATGAAATCCAACAATCCCTCACAAATGCAAAGTTCTAAAGAAATGAGAATGAACAGTAAACGAAAAGTTTAATATTTACATATCAGTGTCAAAGGATTGAACTAACATGTTAGTGAGATGGGTGTCCCGTCACTACAAGTACTTAAGATTGAACTTGTAGGAGAGCGGAGGGAGAGGGACCCGATAGCACATATCTTACTTTCAAGGCTTGAGAAACACCGCATTGTCCATGAATTGTCCCATGAACAACATACAACATAGTTGAACATACAATTCATTTTGCCTCCAAGACAAATCACATGTCTTTCAAATGATTGGTTATACAGTTCAACAATCCTGCCCACCACCTTGGGATTACAAAGAGTGCTCTAAAATGCCTACAAGAACGGCATTCGACAGAAGGAGGTCATCCCTTCACACTCATCCACGATGTTCTATTATGTTCAAATAAATTGAATCAACTATAATGGCCATAGAAATATCATGTCCATTACGTCCAGTTAAATTGAATCAGCCAAAGGCCATGTACACCAAATCTTAAAATATAAACATGCAACCTATTCAACAAAATCTAAAAATATAAACATGCAACCTATTCAACAAGAACCACTCAAATTAGACTAAAGAGTATATTAATGAGAAGTCATAAATAAGTTTAGTATAGAATTCAAGATTGCAATAACCTACAAAGGTTTCAAACCTATTCCTCTTGAAAATTCTAATACTAACTTCATGCTCAATCCTTTAGTAAAAACATTAGCCAAATTCCTTTCAGTTCTCACAAACTCTAGAGAGATGACAATAACCACAATAAATTACCTCACAGACTCGCATGTCTGACTCAAATGTGTCTTTTCTTGCCATTATAAACACTATTGTTGGCAACCCCTATCGCAACTTGTGAATCACAATGAACTGACACAAAAGGAGTCCGTCTCCCCCGCAAAGGAATGTCTTCCAAAAGGTTCGTCAACCACTCAGCCTCTTGAGTAGCAAGATCCATGGCAATGAACTCAGCTTCCATAGTAGATCGAGCAATACATGTCTGCTTTGAAGACTTCCATGATACTGCACTTCCATTAAGAGTGAAGACATACCCAATGGTAGAACTCACCTCATCGCTATTAGTCACCCAATTAGCATCACAATACCCTTTCTAGGACAGTTGGAAACCCCACGAATTTTAACCTCCAGTCCATGGTTCCTCCTAAATATCTCAATAGTCTTTTAAGAGCTTTCTAGTGATCCAAACTAGGATTATGAGTGTATTTGTTGAGCCTAATCACTGCATAAGCAATATTAGGACGAGTATAATTCATCAAAAATAACAAACTACCTATAACCTTCGCATATTCACTTTGTGACACATCATCACCATTATTCTTAAGTAATTGAACACTAGAATCATAGGGAGTCCTGACTGGAGGATCATCAAAACAATCAAATTTGTTTAACACTTTCTCCACATAATGAGATGAGACGATGAATAACCCTTAGGAGTTCTAACAACTTTTACCCCGAATATCATATCGACTACACCTAAGTCCTTCATCTCAAACTTAGAAGGCAGTGTTCTCTTAGTTTCCTCTATGGCATAAAGACTTGCACTAAACAGAAGCATGTCATCAACACATAAGCATATGATTATGCAATTAGAGCCCTTTACCTTTGGATACACACATGAATTTGAACCATTCACAACAAATTCAAAACTAATGATAGTCTTATGAAATTTTTCATACCATTATTTTAGAGCCTGCTTGAGGCCATAGAGAGACTTCTTCAGCCTACACATCTTTCTTCTCCATCCCTGGTATTGCGCAACAGGAGGTTGTTTCATATATATTTATTCATCAAGATCTCCATTCAAGAAAGATGTCTTCACATCCATCTAATGCACAAGCAGATTAAATAAAGAAGCTAAAGCAAATAAAACACGAATGGTAGTAATTTTAGTCACAGTAAGTATAGAAATAATTCACTCCAAATTTTTGAGTAAATCCTCTAATAACAAATCTTGCCTTGAATCGTTCCACGGTTTCATTAATTTTCAACTTCCTCTTGAAAATTCACTTGCAGCTAATCGGCCTATTCCCTCTAGGCAAGTCTACAAGTTCCTAGGTGTTAGTCGCCATGATGGAATCCAACTCATTGTTGACTGCTTCCCTCCAGAAACTAGCATTTGTGGAATCATGGCTTCTTCAAATGTCTTGGGATCCTCAACCACCATAAATAATGACATATCCATGACCTCTAAAGTTATAAACTCAGATATAAATGCAGTAATGAAATCCGGACCAAAAATTAATTACACCCTTTGTCTTTTACTTCTTCTAGGCTCATTTGACTGACCTACCTCACTCGAAGTAACCCGAGGACCTGCATCACCAGACAAAACCCTCATAGTGGGAGCATTGTCACTATGTCTAATTTTCTTCAAAGAAAAAATACCTCTTCAAAGAATTTTGCATCTCAAGCTTCACACATAGACATGTCATCCAACCTCAGAAATCTATAGGCATCACTATTTTCAGCATAAACAATGAAAACAACATTAAAGCTCTTGACTCCAATAGTAGTCCTCTTGAATGACCGCATACCCACTTTAGCTAGACACCCCGACACTTTCGTGAATTTCATATTTGACACAAAACCTCTCCATAGCTCAAATGGAGTATTGTCTAACTTCTTATGAGATACCCTGTTCAAAATATAGTTTGCAAACAGAACAACTTCCCCCCATCAAGGAGACCATAACTTTAAAGCATAAAATTCATCATTTCCTTCAAATTTCTATTATTCCTTTCCGCTATACTGTTGAACCCTAGTTTTGATGATGACAAAGGAACAAAGATGTAAACTAAGTACTGGACTAACAAGTTGTTTATGTGAGTGAATTTCAAGGTATCAATGAAAGAAACAAAGAGAATACTAAGTCAAGGAAGAAATCAAGTTTGGATTTTGAAGACTAAGTGAAGATGTTTCTCTATTTGGTACTGGAGCTGCATTGGAGCACGAACACTAGAGTGAGGCTTTTTGTTTCTAGTTCCAGTGTAAAGGAACGAGTGAAGATGGTAAGGAACTATGGTAGTTTAGAATGAGAATGATCGTTTGTTCCTTAGAAAGGAACAGACGAATTGGCGATGAACTTATAAGTCAAAGGAACTAACAATTAAAGGGAACTAGACTTAGGATGAAGTATTACAACGGTACACTTATGGTAGTTGAGTAAATTATGTCTAGAATCTAGGTAACCGTATTATTTAAGGAAAGCTCTGATTTTATGGAAAATTTTTTTGAGGAAAAGATTTTATTTATCCAAAGATAATAAAAATGCTTTTCGGTTTTTACGGAAATAATTTAAAGATAATATTTTTATTAAAAGGATTTTATTTTGGTTTTATTAATTAATATGTTTTTATTTAAATCAGATTTTCGAGTAATGCTTAAGGTGGTTGCTAAAATTAAGGAGCAGTAAATAAAAACACTCCCACGTTTAACAGTGATCATGGAGATCATGGGATGTTTAAGGAACGTATTCCTCCGAGTAAGGAACATCATGGAATAATGGTTTTACCACTACTACATATTTTAATCCCACGTTGTAAGTCATTAGTACTATAAATACTAATGTCTAATTAAGATTCAAAGAGTGTGTGACTAAGTGATTTACTGAGTTTAACTAAGTAAAGTGTCAGTGCCTTCATTCTCTCATAAAAGCCATTTGTTCTTTGCCTTCTTACTCTAATTCCACTAAGTTTATTCGATCAATTGCGTTTTGGTTTTTGGGGTAAGGGAACTTTGAGTGAAGTTATGTAAGAGAGAAGCTTTGAGTAAAGCAAGTAAAAGGAGAAAACTTCAAGTGAAGGTTAGAGGAACAACTATTAAGGGAACAATTGTTCAGGAACTTGAGTTTAGGAACTCAAGGTGTGGCTCGTGAGTAGAATTAGGTTGTAACAAAGTTGTTTGGCCTAATTAGTGAAAGAGTTGAGTTTAAAATCCCTAGTGATCGAGGTTGTTTCTTCTTGTTGGGCCCAAGAAGTTTTTCCACGTAAAAATCCCTTGTGTTCCTTTAGCTTGTTTATTTGTTTAAGTTTGAAATTCTGCAAAAAGTTACGTTTATTTCTACACATACAATTCACCCCATCTTGTATTGTTCCTAGTGAAATAACATATACCATTCTGCTGAGGGGTATATGGTGCAGAAAAAATCTCATGAATAATGCCTTCTTTCCTACATAGATTTTAAATGAAATCAGACCCATATTCCCCTCCACGGTCAGACTGAATTTCGGTCCAATTGACTTTCATCTTCTGCCTTATAAACCAAGAATTTCTATTCAGCCTGATTATTAGACTTTAACAGGTTAACTTTACGGTACCTTGAACAATCATTCAAAAAGGTAATATAATATTTCATACCACACCGACATTCAAGATTCTTAAAGTCTGCCAGATCAGTGTGAATTAGTTCTAATAGCTCAAACACTCTATTAGTAACTAGTTTAAATGGCTTTCTTACAAGTTTTGCTTCAGCACACACTTCGCACTTGTTAAGTCCATCATCAATCACGTCATGTAATAGGTTCATTTGCCAAAGACTATATATTAAACCAGCCACCACATGACCTAAACGACAGTGCCACAGATTTACAAGACTCAACAATATAAGCAGAAGAAGGAATCTTATTCATTTAAATAGGAGTTACAATGTCCAAAATAAACAGACTAACATCAACATACCCCATTCCAATACTCGCTATTGCGAATCAACACTACCTTATTGGCATCAAAAACTAACTTAACACCTGCTTTACTAACCAAACTACCAGAAATCAAATTTCTACGAAGGGAGGGGACATATAAAACATTACGGAGAGCTAATGATTTCCCAGATGATGTCAACTTCAGGAGAACTTTCCTTTTTTTGAGCTCTTGAGATTTGCTATCATTTCCCATATAGACTTGGTGAACCCCATCCACCTCTTCAAATCCCACAAATAAATCTTCGTTTGCACAGAAGTGACGAGAGGCTCCTATGTCTACTATCCACTCATAATTATTCTCCACCAGATTAACCTCAAAATTCACTGCAACAACTTTGCTTGACCTTTGTCTTGATCCTTCGAGTCTTGACCCGAACTAGCGCCTTTCCTTTTGGTTGGACAAACAGAAGCATAATGACCCGACTAGGGGTGCTTATCGAGCGAGCCGAGCCCGAATAGCACTAGGCTTGGCTCGAGCTCGTTTAAAATTTCCCAGGCTCGACTGGCTCGGCTCGTGAGCTCACGAGCTTGGGAGAGCCGAGCTCGAGCTCGGCTCGTGATGGAAATTTGGGGCTCGAGCTCGGCTCCGAGATCGTTTAGGCTCGGCTCGCGAGCTCGTTTAGGCTCAGCTCGCGAGCTCGTTTAGGCTCGACTAATGAGCTCGTTTAGGCTCGAAGTAGGTGAGCTTGTTCACTCACCCATCATATGCTTTTATAACTTGATTTCCCTCTTAGCATTGCTAAGATTTCAATGTGGGACTTCATGGTTTGTTAAAGAAAAACAAACTCACTATCCCCATTTCAATGTGGAACTCATGTTTTGTTTAAGATAAACAAACTCATTCTACATATGCTTATATAACTTGGAATCCCTCTTAGCATTGCTAAAATTTCAATGTGGGACTCCATGTTTTGTTAAGAAAAAAAACTCATTATACCCTTGTTTTGTTTACATATGCTTTTATAACTTGGAATCCCTCCTAGCATTGTTAAAATTTCAATGTGGGACTCCATGTTTTGCTAAAGAAAAATTATCAAATATTTTAAGTATTAAATAATCAGATATTTAAAATTATACTTCATTCCCTCTATGAAAAAATAAAGTATAGTTTTTGTTTTCCAACCAAGGAGATACAAAATTAAACTTTAAGTTGAAGTAAGGAATAGTAGCTATTTATAAAAAAATAAGGTTGATCCTTGTTTTCTTAACCAATGTGGGACTTTAGTGCCTAGTGGAGTAGATGAAGTTGGATCACAAATTAAAATATATAATTTGTAATCTAAATTAAATATAAATTGTATATTAAATTTTTTTAATTAAAATATTTTTTTAATATAATTTTTTTATAAATAATAAACGAGCTGCTCACGAGCTTTACGAGCCGAGCTTTGCCTAGCTCGGCTCGGCTCGCTTTTAAGTCTCGAGCCGAGCCCGAGTTCGAGCCGAGCTTCAACGAGCCGAGCTTTGACCGAGCCGAGCCCGAGTTGCTTGCGAGCTTGTCAGGCTCATTATCACCCCTAGACCCGACTTGCCACAGTTGTAACAATAACCCGACTTCTTCTCAATCCTCCCATTGTGCTTAAACTTCCCCTTGTCAAGGGGCTTTTGACCCTTGCTGATGAACTTCTTGGAATCTCCTCTTGGCTTCCCATAAAGCTCAATCATAACATTACCTTGAAGAATTTCACACATCTTCATTCCTTCATCATGAACTTCAGCAACTAAATTCTCATACACATGAACTTGTCCCACAATTGGCTTGTTATCTACCAATTTAAAGTTCAGCCAGTTTCTAGTAACATACTTCTTTTTCTCTGCATCATCAATACCATACTTTTTCTCCATAAAAATCCATATTGATTTTTGCAGTCTTACAGGATACAAACAAATCAAATATGGGATTTGTCATTAGGTTCATCATGTTGCCCTTAAAAATCTTATCATCCTTGGTAAATTTTTTTCATACTTATCCCTCCATCAAATTTAGGGGTTTTCTCATATTTCTCTTAGGAAGGAGTATCAACAATAATGATAGTCTTAGATGTAGCATCTACACCATCCTTTTTAGGAGGTGGATCATTGAACAACACATAGTCAAGATCTACTTGTTCACACACAATCACAAACTTTTATGACCACCTTTTATGGTTAGTTCCATTTAAAGGTTCCAACTTTGACATATCAGGGAAAAATATACTCTGAGAATTAGAAATGATTTCAACAAAACAAATTAATTTCTAAACTGTAGGATATAAATCTGCAGATGAAATTAAATAACTTAACTTGAATTACAAGAACAAGTTGCACCGTGGTATCATGGCCAGTACCTTAAAAACGAATTTCGTGATCACCGGTGCAGATTCACAATGATGTTCGTCCCCCAAGGTTCACATAACTATCTCTGACTCCGTGCACCTGGATCAAAGATTGGCATTTCTCAAGAACCACAAAATCTTAGAGAGAGTAGGGTATGCTTGTGTTTTAGTGTTATATTAATGAATGATTAAGAAAAATGGCCAATACGCTATTTATATGAGGGTTATAAAACAACTACGAAATAAATCAAGAAATAAGAGGAAAATATAATATTTTAGATACCTTGAGAACTGCAAGTCGCAGTAGGCTTACGACGATCTACCACGAAATAAGGCAAGAACCACGAGAAGCGGGGCTACAGCAAGTCGCAACCTCCACCGGTGAGTCGCGACAAGCTTACAGCCAAAATCCTTTGCGTTCAACGGGATGAAATCTAACACCTAATACTACCATGTTTAAGTATACCACAAACTATGCCACGGTGCATCCAACTGTTTCAACTTTGACTAGTAGTCCAAACATGACAAATTGTTGGCTTGGGTGCAGCGAGTGTAATAAATTAGGCCGAAACTCAGTTTTCTTTCTGGCAGTGTGGCATGCGTAATAACTTTTTTTTTTTTTCAATTTTGTCGTATTTTCATTCATTTATCCTATTTTTTCCTTAATTAGAAACCTAAGTCACGTGAACATGTGTCAGGAAAAAGTAGCTTCGGAGTCATTTGTAACTCTTACTGCATCAAGGTTAATAGTTTGTGGTGTTTTGCCTACTAGTCAAAGTTGGTGTTTAGTGTAACCGCCCATAGTTTTTTGATGTTGAGACCAATTTTGCAAAGATGTCACTATGTCACAAAACAATCGATATAAAAGAATAAGTAATCATAAGTATAGAGAAGGTGACTATATGAAAGAAAAAACTAATTATGTTAGAAAAAGTAGATATAATATAGAAGTAACTATATATTGTATCGATTGATTATATGAGAAAAAATGTTTCTATATTATAGAGGGTAAAACGTACATGGTAAATTAGTTTGAAAGGGTGATATATATAGGAATAGGTTCTAATGAGATCTAAATCTATAATGAGGATGAAAACCAATTTCACCCCTCAAAAGTACAACAAAAATAAATTAATGCAATGTTTGGACAGCAAGATTTCATTTCAAATTCTAGACGTGGATAAAATCTATTGCTTGGATGACATATAATTTGAAATTTTGAAATTTGTCCAAATTCTTATCAAAAGCCTATAATAGTAGAATTTCAAATTCAAGTTACTACCTTGTCAATTGAAAACTTTCACCTCATACATATCCCAATTCCATTAGTAAGTCTATCTATATCCTTACTACACTCATTCTCTTTCTAATCTTTACTTCTCTCGAATTATTGAACCCATACTTTTTCTTTATCATCCATCAAACCACCTTTATAATCAATTTCTAACATTATATCGGAACAATGATTAGGAATTAAAATACAAACTTTAAATTCCGTATTTAAATTCCATTACTTGAAATGAAATACAAGTTTTCAAACACTATCTAAAGTAAATAATATTACCTGATCAGTAAATAACCAAATATCCAACTTCTTATACTTAATAATTTTCACTTTTAAGGAAAAAAGCACATTAATGACCATACAACATCATCATTGACAACAAACATTTCAATTTATTTTGTAAAAACACACTTTACACATGTTTAATTTAATTTAAGTAATGTTAAAAGTAAAGAAAAACTTTTCAAGTAAATTAAATCAGTCCAAAAAAATGAAACTTCTGTAAAAGTAAATAAACTAGGTACCATATATATATATAGGGTTGGGATCCGGTGAGAATAGGTCCCTATGTGAGAACCCTTTTTTATGTGAGAATGAATCTCATCCATAGGTTACCAAGAGAATCAAGAAAACGACATTGAGCAACTACGCCTGCAAAACTATGAGAAAATATCATAGTGACCATGTATTATAACATAATAACCAATCTATCACATGTTTAAAGAAATTAGTCAAGAAAAAAATATATTATTTACTATTTCCATATCATGGTGACCCCCTGCTATATCATAGTAACCCTCTGCTGTATCATAGTAACCAACACAACCCTCTGCTATATATCATAGTGACCACTGCTGTATCATAGTAACCAACACAACCCTCTACTATATATCATAGTGACCCTCTGCTATATCATAGTAACCAACACAAACCATCTACTATATATCATAGTGACCCTCTGTTGTATCATAGTAACCATAACAATTTCTATAAAAAATAGTGTGGAATCCCCAAATAATCGAACTAAAACTTTGAAGAACTAAACTCCATGAACGACGATACAGAGGAGATAGAAAGAGAAGATAGGGAGAGAAATAAATTAGCGTGAAAGGGGTGGGGGAAGAAGGGGGTAAGGGTTAAACTAAATTACGAAAATCCCATTACTCATAAGTGTATTTAGGATGGATAGATTAGATTAGATCCAAAGGTCCAGATTTGTTCTCACATAAAAAAGTGTTCTCACATAGAGGAGGTGTTCTCACAAGAGCCCTCCTCTATATATATAAGTGAGTTAATATGAGAATGCATACTTACATGAGAGATAAGAATGAATTTTATGCGCTATAACTCTTATGAATAAGTGATGTAGCTCTAATGAAAAAGTGATATAACTCCAAAAAAAAAAAAGAATATTAAAATAAAAATTCAATTTTTATTTTTTTTAGGCTCGAAATTTTTTAGGGGGGTATAACTCTAATGAACAAGTGTTGTAACTCTATCCCATCATGTTATTGAGATTCATTCTCATTTCTCATGTAAAGAGCATTCTCATGCGATCTTGCCCATATATATACATATATATATATATATACATATATATATATATATATATATACATATATATATATATATATATACATATATATATATATATATATATACATATATAATATATATATATTACATATATATATATATATATATATATACATATATAATATATATATATATATATATATATATATGTAATATATATATATATATATATGTATAATATATATATATATATATGTATATATATATATTATATATGTATATATAATTATTATATATATACAAATATTTATATATATACATATATATATATATATATATATACATATATATATATATATATATATATATACATATTATAATCATAATATACATATTATATATATATATATATATATTATAATATATATATTATATATATATATATATATACATATATATATATATATATATAATATATAATATATATATAGAGAGAGAGAGAGAGAGAGAGAGAGAGAGAGAGAAAGAGAGAGAGAGAGAGTCGGGATCCAGTGAGAATGAATAGTTATGTGAGAATAGCTTAATATGTGCGATTTGGCCAGCACTAGTAACAAAACCCAGCACTATAGACACGACAGGCTTGCGATTTTAGCGGAAAAAAACTTTTGAGAGCGTGAAGACTGAAGCGTTATTCTTCTCATTGAGGAATTCATACCTCTCATCATCTGCATATGATTACAAACAAAAATCTCAACTTTTTCGTCCTAATTGATTCTTCAAAATTGATTTTTCAAAATCAGGTACAAAATATAAACCTAGTTCATGAAATTTGATTCGGCAAGTTTATCTCCAATTTTGTCCTTTTTTTCTCTTGACTTTTGTAGAATTCAATCTAATTTTTCGATTTTCATTGAATTGTTCATAGTGAATCTCCCATCTAGAGCGACTATATATTGGGAAAATCTTCGTTTTTGATAAAGAAGTTCTGGGAAAATTCAATAAAAAGGTTGGTACTTCTTCTATAGTTTGAAGCTTTTTTTTGGTTTTGCTACAAATTATTGTGCTTATTATTGGTTAATTTCTAGCATGGTTGATTGAATTCATGGTTTTATCACTGCGTGAACTAGTTACTGTGTCTTGTCCCCTTAATTGGGTGTACTATTCCATTATACATTTACGATAGAAACATAATTTTTCCTATGATTGAAAGAAAAATGCCAGACAATAGGAAATATGTAGCCTTGCGTTCTATTCTGAATTCATGGATTCCTAATTATAAGCTATCTTTTGAATTTGATCCAATTTGTGTTGTGGTTGTGTAATGTTTGGGATTTTTGTTTTTTCGGTGTTCTGTTATTTGTAAATTTCATTCTTAATTAAGGGCATATTGTGTTGGGCGTGAAGTTCTTCAATTTACTGTCTTTGGCATCACGGTAGATGTTGCAACTTAAAATTGTAGTTTATGAAGTAGTCAAATCTGAACTTGAAATGAGACAACTAAATCAACATGGAAACTATTTAGCGTGCTATCTATTCACCTTACACAAATAAGTTCCATTAAATTATAAATGTAAGTTCCGACAAGTATCCAAAAAAAATTCTTCATCTTACAAAAATAAGTTCCATTAAATTATAAATGCAAGTTCTAACAAATACCGAAAAAAAGTTCTTCACCTTACAAAAATAAGTTCTATAAAATTATAAATGTAAGTATCGACAAGTACCAAAAAAAGTTCTCTACATGAGTTTAGCAAAATTCAGTTAAAGCGAAGCAAAATTCAGGTAAAGCAAAATTTTGTTCTAAGTATATTGCTTTTTGAAGAATTTGATCATCTTTGTATTTTGTTTGGTTGGGTAATGGATATGTAATGGGTACAATCAAATGAGTTTGATCATGTACATCGGTGCTACACTACATGTACATCGGTGCTACACTACAAGTACATTAACTCTCAAGGACAATATTAAGAATTCCTTTTTTAACTGAGTTCTAATTTCACCCATGTGCTTGAATGTTATTATGAATGTTTGGCATTGAAGAAGAGAGTTTACTTTAAGTGAGTTGGAACTCATTTACATTTCTTTTAATAGAGTTGGAACTCATGTACATTAGGTCTTTGCCATATGTACATCGTAGGTAACATACAATTACATTTAATTTCTTATAAATATAAAAGTTGGTTTTTGGTCAATATCATACACAAACATGAAATGTAATTTATGTATATCTAATTAATTGTAATGAATATTTCAAGTAAGGTTTTTATTTTGTTTTTCAATTAAAATTATGGTGTTCTTTTTCTAGATTAATTTGAAGATTTCATGGAAACTCAACCTACGATTATGGAAGACCCTAATCAACATACTCCAACAACATAAGTAGCAGGTGAATGATCGACTTTCTCCTATGTGAGAATTAGAATTTTAATCATAGATGTTTATCAATTTCCAAATTTATATATTTCTCCTATATGATAGTTTGTGACTTTTTGATGATTATTATGCTAGTTTAGCACTATATTAAAAATTAGTGATATGACATAATTAGTTTGATGATACTAGTGTTCATATTTTTATGATGAATTAGTTGGTTAGATAATATTTCACTTGGTCAAATTTTTGTTTTGCTATATTTTTGTGCATACATAACGCCTAAGATGAAAATATTGTATGCATTGTCTAGTGTGTGCATAAGATGAAACTACTATATGCATTCTTGTCTACTGTTTTGCATAATTTAAGCTTAATTCATATATGATATATGCTTTCCTTTTCAGCTGAGAGTGCTCTAGTACTTAGTTATTTCAATACCAGTACATGGGTTACACCTAGAGCACACCCTTTTGTTACCTCGGGAGGAACAAGGGAGTGGATGCCTTTATGCTCTAATGAGTTAACACTTGTGTTGGGGATGAAGTTTGATACTTTGGAAGAAGGGATTAAATTCTATGATGCTTATGCTCTACATTGTGGCTTCAACACTTGAAAGTCGACGATTAACAAGAACAAAAGTGGTGTTGTTGCAAAAAAATATTACTTATGCAATAAGGCGGGTTTTAAAGAGAAGCGTAAGACAAAGAATGAGGATAAACCCAAAGAACAGGAGGATGGAAAAGCTATTAATAGAAAAAGGTTGGTGACAAGAGTAGGGTGTAAAGCTCAGTTAGTTCTTAAGATTCGTGAAGAAGGTGGATATTTTGTGAAAACGTCTATCAAGGACACACCCACCCTCTTCACACACCGAGTTGTAGAAAATTTCAGAAGCAAGGTAGAAAAATGACAATTTTGCACAAGAAGTTTGTAGTTGATAATTCAAAGTTGAATATTGGGCCAACAAATAGTTTTAGAATCTTAAAAGAGAATGTTGGTGGATATGACAATATCGGAGCTTCAAAGCAAGATTTCAAGAATATCTCAAAAGATATAAAAGCATATATTGATGGCTCTGATGCTCAAATGTTTGTGGACAACCTTAAAATGAAAAAATTGCTTTGGGGTGCCTTCTTTTGTGACTTTGAGGTAGATGATGAGCAATGTCTTACTGAGGCTTTTTGGAAGGATTCCATTTGTAGGAAAAACTATGCTTTGTTTGGGGATATGGTCTCCTCTGATACCACTTATGAGACTAACCGGTACAATATGGTCTTTGGGCCTTTTACCGGTGTCGATCACCATAAAAGATGTATCACATTTGGTGTCGGTTTCACTGCCAAGGAAGACATAAGCTCCTTTGAGTGGTTGTTTACCACTTTCTTGAAGGCAATGGGAAATAATGAACCCACTTGTTTGATAACAGACCAAGATCCGGCGATGAAAGTTGCAGTGAGGAAAGTGTTTAAAAAAACGGAGCATCGGTTTTGCATGTGGCATATAATGGAGAAGGTGTTTCGCAAAATGGACCGAGATCTTCTTAAAGAAACATACTTTCATGGAAAGTTACGTTTATGTGTGTGGGACCTAGGGTTGGAGCCTTTAGAATTTGAAGAAAAATGGAATAAAAAGATTGGTGAGTTTAAGTTGGAAACATATGAGTGGCTAACTGAGTTGTATAAGATAAGAAAGTTGTGGATCCCTGCTTATTTTAGGGATTTATTCTTGGGTGGGATCATGAAGACAACTTCAAGGTCGGAAAGTGAAAATCATTTCTTTACCTCCTTCAATAATCCCCATGTTACTCTTGTAGAGTTCTACATGCGCTTCGAAACTGCAATGGATTTGCAAAGACACTCACAAGCTGAATTTGACAATGACTTGAAGAATAAATTTCCAAAATGCAAGACACCATTAGTCATTGAAAAGCATGCTTCGGAGGTATTTACTTGCTCTATATTTTATCAGGTTCAAGAGGAGGTGTATAATGCTTGTTTTTCTTGTAGGATTGAAGAGTTTAGAAGAGAAAATGACTTGGAAATTGGCAAGATTGATGAGGTGAATCGTAAAAGAACTTTTGAGGTGGTGTTTAATAACACCAATTATGAAACGAATTGTTCATGCAAGATGTTTCAGAGACATGGCTTACCTTGTAGGCATATGGTTTGGGTATGGAAGGCAAAGAACCTAACCATGATTCCCGATAAATATGTTCTTAACAGATGTACTACAATGGCAACAAAAAAGTCAATCTTTGACTTGGAAGGAAATATTTTAGACCAGTGCACTAGATTGGTGGACAAGAAGAAAGCTTTGAATGAGTTATGGTCTGAAATCTATTGTTGTGTAAGTGTGGCCGAGCAAAATGAAGAAGATCTCGCTGAACTTGTTAAAAACATTCGTGACTTGAGATTAGACATGGAGGCCAAAAAGAGTGCAAACAACACTCGTAGCAAAACACAAGACATGGAGCTCCTAATTGGATCGGTGGTGCCTAGTGAAATAACCATCAAACCCCCTAAGATATCAAGTAACAAGGGTAGTGGCACTAGAAGTGGAAAAAAGGATAAAGGGAGAGAGAGAGAAGGCAATTAAGCAATATCAAAAGAAAAAGAGGCTATGTAGCGCTTATGGAGAGCTTGGATATCATGACCTTCGAAATTGCTCGTCAAAGATACCTTCATGATCTAAGGTAACTAGAAACTCATTTCTATTCTGATTTTATCGATGTCTATCATGTTTACCGGTCCTTGAATGTTACTTTTACTTGGTTCACATTAATTAAGGCATGATATAGTGGAGTGTAATAAAAACAAATGGTATACTGATGGCATAATCGATGACTTGAATGTACATCAGAGATGGCTTGAATGTACATCACTGATATCTTCAATGTACATCAAAGGGTATAGTCTTAAGCCTTGAATAGTTTTGTGCTGATTGTACTTAGGATGAAGCCCTTTGTGTGGTTTCTAATTTAAATGAGGACCCATCTGTTCATGGTGTTATTGTGTAACTCCCTCTTTCTTAAGTAACTCCCAAAACCAACTCAATTTTGTTGATCCTCTTCGTATATTTTGTATTCAATGATATTATGTATGTGGTATATATGTTACACAATTCTAGAAGCATGCTAAGTCAAAGGACTTAACCTGTTTATGTATTTATCAATATTGTACAAACATAGAAGTCAAGCTCACAATGTCAAGTTAATAGTGTCCTACTTTTTTTTTGTTTGGGTGCTTAGTCTAGGTGGGAAATGGAAGCTCATTTCTTGGACTTAATATTTATGTTTATATCACATCAGGAGTTTATATAAAATATAATAAAATTGTTCCACCACTTTCATTTTTACACTTTGATTGCTGACCTGAGATTGAAAAGATATACATGTTGGTCAGGCAGTTTTATTTGCGCAGATTATTTGAATGAGCAAGTGTCCTCTTTCTCTTTTACATGAAAAATATTAGGTTCTAAGATATCAATTTCTCATTAGTCTTTGGTGCCTCTTCTTAAGATATCAATAATCAAATGCTCTTTAGTCCTTGGTGCCTCAATTGGTCATTAGTCCTTGGTGCCACTTAATTTTTTGGGTAATTTTTCATTTCATTCTTTCTGTATAACTAGTGAAATGTTCCGCTCAGCATTTGGACGAGGAAATTATTCTGAATTTTGTTGATCCTAGGAAGAATGTTGATGTTTTCACCCCTTGAATATGGGCTGTCTTGCGATGAAGGGAAGATAGCCCTTTTTTGTTCCTTGTGCAGCCAAAAGCTGTATTGATTTGCTGTTGAGATCAGGTCTTGCTTTGTGAATGTTGCTGCATGTGTACTTAATTACTGAACTTGCAAGACAAGTTTCTCCAATAAGAGTCCGTCTTATGCTGCCTTTCTTGTTATTAGGCACTCTGATACTCAAGTTGCAGTTGTTTCATTTTTACTTGGACATATGAATTATGAAACTATTTTCATATGCTTGTGTCAGTAACTTAGAGCCAGAGACTTTGATGAAGGGCTCTTTCTTCGCTTGCAGTGCAGTTTAAGTAGCATTACAATATCAATGTTATTCTAGTGGCCTAGCTTATATTACTATAAAGTGTAACAATTCTGATAATGAATGGGTGACATGACTTTTTTTTTTGTTTGCTCCTGACATGGTTGTCATTTTACACAGACAAAGTGTTAACCTTAATGTATTACTATATTAAAATTAGACCGTCATAGTTTAGTGACGCGTGAGTTTAACGCCACGAGCTGGGCTAAGCTGATATTTTTGGTCTTCACTTTGCTAGTTACTGTTTCCTGTGTGCATTAAATCTGTTATTATTTACAGAAGTTTCGTACAAACAAAGTGATTCTCGAAATAAGCCTTATAATTTTTTAATATATGCTCCATCATCATCCACTGTTCACTAATCTTTATGTTTGTTTGGCAATTTGATTACGCATGGAATGATATTCTTTCTCCAGATTCTATTAGTGGAGAAACCAGGGCCGATACTGACATTTTAGGGGCCCTAGGCGAAATCATATATGAGGCCCCTCCGACTATATGATAAATTAATACTGACATGTACTTCCTTTGTTGAGTGTACCGTGGAGACTTTCACTAGTTCTCAAAGCATGATATATATGACTATCATAATAGGCTAAGCTAATTTTGTAGTTTGCGCTATTAAAAATATTTCTTATAAATTTTGTTAAATTGCAACATTCACTAATATGTTGAGACGAATTCAACAGTGTATTACATAATTACGTTTGATTTTGTATATCCGTTAAACAAAAAGGTAAAACCTAATAAATAAATAGTTTAGTTTTCTAAGTATTTAACTAAAAAAAGTGGAGGGAAAATCAAGATTACTGATCTGGTAAAGAAGAGGAATTTTTTGAAAAATATAATAATATGGACTAATGGCAAAAAAATAACCCTCTTTATTTTAGTAATGAATATAATTGATATATAGCTTCTTGAAACTCCTATGAAACCTAAGAAAACTCCATCTCTTATACAGAGTAATCATTACTACATATGTTCCTAAATAATAGTTACACTTTGACTTTCAACACTATTCAAAAAATTCAATTTGACTATCATTTTTCATTTATAGGTAAGGAAAAATTCATGTCGATATGTACTTTTACAATATCAACTTTTTATAATTTTTATAAATACGAAATCAGAGATATTAGTACTCAAAGTTGCGTATCAACATACGAAAAAAGTGTAAGTGTAACTATTATTTAGAAAAGGAGATAGTATTTACTAAGAAAAACCGAGGGCTTGATCTCTTCTTTGCATTGTACTTCAATAATTGCCTTGATTTTAAAGGAAAACTATACTACTACGTAGACACATCAAATATAAAAAAACAAAGAAAAAGAGATTGACAAGGGAAAATTAAAATTGCACTTTTACCTAATTTTCCAATGCCAAGGACTACAAAATAAGAGAAGAATCAACAGATTAATTGCACCAATAACATTTCAAGTTTTATGCAAGAGTGGAACTTTGTGCTGCATTTATTGCATTTAACACAGTCTTGGAGAGTACACTAAAGTGCAGTGGAAATTTTTTTGGGGCCCCCATATGCCATAGGCCCTAGGCAACGACACCTCATGCCTACCCACAGGGCTGGCACTAGGAGAAACAATAATAATTTACTATAATTAGCACACACTAAGTTTTTGCACTTATTGTTACTATGATATTTTTTCTTTAGGTGGTACTCAACCTTCTTCATTCTCTATAGTTGTCCTCTTTCATCGATGCGTATTGATTTTCTTATTTTCTTTGGTTTTACGGTTGCTTAAAATTCGAAATGGATGCATGGAGCACTAGAAGGCCAAGCTCTTTAATGTGTTGGAGCAGGGAAAGATTCTAACACAAGAACTTGTTGTTGAAGCAAATCTGAAATTTAGTGAGATACTAGATATAAAACAAAAAATTAAAAAGACACCATATATACAACTTTATATTACAGCTGTTCTAACAATACTTTTTTCACTGCTTTGAAAGTTCTCTATAGTACCATGTTCTTACAATGGGAAGTGAGTCAAGAAACGAATTGCATTATGGGAAAAGAACTATAACAAGTGTATAATTTAAAAGTATATTTCGAAAAGAGTGTATCAAGATCTCATATGAATGTAGATTCAAAAAGGAATTTGAATTATTTTATTTGGTATAAACCGGACGACATTTTATTTCCTTGCAAACTGAACCCGCTCGCTCGAACCCTAATGATCTTGTGTGGAAGAAGGTGAATTGTGTACCCCCTTCATAAACATTAATAAAACTATTTTTGGGTTCCATGATCTATATTTTTGCTTCTTGATATTGATAGTGTTCTTACAAAAGTTTCTCAAACTAGAGTTATAAAAGATGATTAAATTTATTATGTTCAACTAATTTACTTACGTACATCATTAGTGACTTGAATGTACATCACCAATGGCTTGAATGTACACACATATATTTACTTGTTTTCAAATCTCAACCCCATTACTGATTTATTAATTAAAATGAATTGTAATGGGAAGGGAGTCAAGAAATTAATTGCATTATGGGAAAAAAATTATAAGAAGTGTATAATTTAAAAGTATATTTCGAAAAGAGTGTATGAAGATCTCACATGACTGTATTTGTTTTTGAGTTTAATCACAAAAGACAGTTGGTGAAAAATATATATGAATAGTGCAGTAGTCCAAATCATGCAATAATGATTAAAAATTATTAAAGTACTTCAAAGATGGAGTTCTCATGTTTTCGCAAATCAAAGGGATCTCTTTGATTGCCTACTAAGAAGACAATGAACCTTTTAAAAAGTAGAGGAACATTTCATAACATTACATGAGGAACTAATTTTCAATCGTATATACTAATTTTCTTGAAAATGTACATGGTCTTATTATGGCAACAAAATTTACATATGAAATTCATGATTCTGAGTTGCATCCTTGCCATCAAAGGCGGCTGGCACAATGAATCTCTTTAGATTCAAACTAAAGTGGCAAAAAGAATAACCTTTAAGACCATTCTTGAGAATAAAAAAAAAGATAAAGACAATCTAAAATCAAAAAAATTCCTAAACCAAAATTTTCAATTTTTTTTGATGAAGTATAGAGATTGATGGCTTACTCCTATCCCGATATCATATTAACTTTAATTAAAGCTAAAAAAATGTTTTCTAATAAATACTAAATGCAACCCTTAAAATTGAAACAAAATCCTGTATAAAATCCCAAAGAGGACCCTTCTTAAGTATTTCTTCTTTAGGAATGACCAAGGACATTTCTCAATTGAGAGGTTATGTATGCAAATTAGAGGAATTCTCATATGGATCGACTCATTCAAGGGTTAGTTTAGGAAAAAAAAAATAGTACTTTTCATATTTTTACAATCAAATATTTCACCATCTAGTTGGCGAATAACTACAATAGACGATTTATAATCTTGAGATCAATAGTATAGTTCCCATATATCGTACACATTGTTTTGGTTAACAATCAAGTGGGAGGTCAATAATATAGTTCCTCTCCTCATAGCCATGACAAAGGATTCAATTCTATTCAATTTTGACGTGAAATTTTTCTTAAAGGGTCAAAGGGAAGCTCTCAACCTTTGGGCTAAGACTTTCATAAGGTTAGAGGCGACCTATATTCCTTGGAGCACTTGCACATGTGTTCATCCTTGATACCAAAAACAAATTATGCCTGAAAGTAAAAAAAGGAAAAATAAAGTGAAAATCCCACAATATATACTTCTTTCGTATTTTAAGTTGCAAAATAGAAAAGATGCATGGAACTTAGGAGGCCCATAGAGACACAAACGATGTGTCCATGTAATGAGGAGAAAGAAAAACTGAACACATATACTATGTACAAGCTTGCATTTTAGAGAATCCAAAATACTAAGTTTAAAAAAGAGTTGCTTGAGTTTCATGAGGACCACCTACCCAAATGATAGTTACACGTTTAAGTGCTCCAAGCTTTTAAAATTTTGTGCTGAAGATTATATGAAATAATCTAACAAAGCATCCATCCAATGGCCCTCTTTACATTCATGCTTATTGCTTGAATGTACATCACTGATGGCTTGATTATACATTACTGATGACTTGAATGTACACCACTGATGGAAAGCATAACTACCGGAACACAAAAAAAATTTTAGTCAAGAAGTATACTCCACACTATAAGCATGAAAACCATAATATGTCTTACATAGACAAAATTGTGTTATGACGATTCATGCACAACCAAAATTCTCAAAAAAGGTTGATACACATGAAATTCTAAATAAATCTTGTAAAAGTATGCATCTCTTTGTTTCCTTACAAAAGATATGGAATATTTCCTTGCAATACAAATTCTTCCAAGTTGGTCACTCATTTCATCGCCTTAGAATTCTTCAACATAAGTTGTTTGACCACGTTAGAGTCATCCTTCAAGATCTGACAACAATACTTGGCTCTCAAAGTTTTAAGAAAATGAGCCTAGAATAAACATATATTTTATTAGCTTTAGCATCAAATATAAGTAGGAAAAAGAACTTAAAAGAAAATTTCGTACATTGTTTCTTAAGCAAGTATCCCATGAAGAATTTCCTTGAGCCATATACATTTCTAAGCACCTTATTACATACACACCACTATCAACATCATCATGCTCATTTGATCTCCATTGAATCTTGATTAGCTTTAGATCGAAATTAAATATATTTGTAGCTCTTGGATCACCACTTGACTCCAAAAAGTTAGAAAATGCCCTAGCCTACAAACACACATTATTAATACTATTATAAATTATGTTCATGAAAAGAACAAAGTACTTGAGATGAATATCAATAAAGTACCAATAATATCGCGTAGCCGCCATATTTTTCATTTAGTATTCCAGTAAGCATCCTTTGGTCAATAATATCAATCTTGAAATGCTTGAAGTTGAAACATAACACTACATAACAACCACCTTGAAGAATAGGACAGAAGACATGCGAAGAAAAATATGATGAACCAAAAGAATTTTTACATACATAATTCAAGTACATAACAAAGATTAAAAATATGATGAATAAAAATGGTACTTCTATTAAATTAAAAAGAACGAAGAAAAAGGAAGCCAAGAAGCAATTTGCATGCTGACACGTCGTTCTACTGAAAACATTTGGAACCTTATGGGTAGTTCACTTTATATTGATATATAGGATTTTCATGATTCAACGACTGAAAACATTCTGAACCTTGTTGCTTCTTCTATATTCACTAGCATTCATATTTTGTGCCTTTTTATGCCTACCATTTAAATGCTTGTTGCATGTTTATGCAATTACCGGCCTTAACTTAATTTTCAACAGTGTTTCAGGATATCAGTTGTGTCAGATTCATTTTGTTTCTGGAAACAACGCTCTGCTAGTCCCGACTGGTGGTGTAAGGGTCTGTCGACTGTTAATACATTGACACTTCGGACATTTCCAGCTTCAGAAATCACACTGTTTATGTTTTTGGTTATCAATTTCTCAACTTGTTTCCTACTATTTATCTAGTGTGGCATATTCAAATTCAAATCTTGCAAGTCAACAATTACTACTGACTTAGTTATGTAGCTGATTCATTTATGCACTTCCATTGTTAAAATAAAGGAAGAAATGCAGTGAACTACTGCGGGAATATGTTTGATCCTATAAAAGTAAGAGAGAGGCTTTGGACTGTCTTGATTGTTTTCAATCAGGTGGACCGTGGGATAGTAGTGTGGAAGCATGTGAAAAGGTGATACTCCTTTGAGCTTTGTATTTTTTGGACATGCGTGTGATGATAGAAGCCATAGCAAAATCCTATGGCGCTGTCAAGGAGGAATTCGCTAAGCAGGTCAGGCAATCCATTTACTTTGCCAATCCCTTTGAATGTCTTTATGTTTTGATATCTTTCCTATGTATTAAATTACTAATTGGTTGTCTATCTTTCCCTATCGTAAAAAAGAAGACATATGTTCTTTTTATGTCTCTGCATATTATAACAGTGGCATCTTTTTAAACTTTCACATGGGAGAATTGTCTTGTCTAGGTCTCTCAATTACTTTAAGGATTTTCCTTCTTTTGTTGTTTACTAAGTTTGATGGTTTAAGCAACATTCCTGGTAAGCAAGGGTGAAGCTGAGTTAAGGAAGTCACTTAAATGAACTGACTCTTCACAACCTTTATGTTTTAAACAACATACTGTGTACAGAGTTTGATCTTCATAACCATACATAATCAGACTAATATGGAATTATCTTCATGAAAGGACTGAGTGAATGAACCTTCTCCTTGCAAAATCTAGGTTATACGTCCAATCCCTAATAATACACAAACCAAAATTGCTTGTCATATTATTTGCTAAAAGGGGTAAATCTAGGTTAATAGCGCAACTCTTTGTTAAAAGCTACTCCTTGTCATATCATTTGCTTTTTAATCAGGAAGTGATGTTAATAAGTTTCAGGCGCATAAACATGTCTACTATTGTCTCCCCTGTTTTCTAAAGCATATATCTGATATGCAATAATACATGAAAACCTGAAGCGCGATTGTTAGCAATCATAACTCTACCAACAGGCAACACTGACTATCCAGACTCCTGATGTCCTACTAACTACCAGATCAGTTTTGGATGAACTTTTTGACTTATATGTCCCTCTTTAAGGTCAGAACACACCCGCTGATTCAATAATGCAGGATTCAGCATTGATGTCATAGACATTGAGGTGCCATGTCACACTAGCAAATTAAATTAGGAGAACTGGTGTGATGTGAGGTAGAGTAGGGTACGGAGGATAGGGAGGTGCCATGTCACACATAATTTTTTAGTGCATTAGGACTCGATGATAAGTACATCAAATTAGGCTAAAAAATAACTAATTACTTACAAGATCGACATCTGACATATCTCCATACTCGCTCGGAAAAGTTGAGCATGTTCAACAATCTCTTATGGAACTGAAGCTCACATTGTAGCACTGATGTTTCCGTCCAAGAAGTTCTTGAGTCAAGTTAACCTGTAGATTAAATATAATAATTATTAAATAATTATCTAGAGTTAGAACAAACTTAGATATAGAAACTTACACAAGCTGTAGGAGGGATAAAGAATCTCTTTGGGGACCCCAACCCACGTCATGATTCCTTCCGATTTGAAAGAAATGGCTATATATCAATGATCCCGATGTCCACATACTCTTCCAAAAGTGATGAGAAAAGATGGCTTTCACCTTAGAATCCTTTTTAATGATACAATACTTCACTGAAGACACATGATTTTTTTTTTTTGCTAAAAAAAGAATGACAATGAATTGAAATTTGCAATGTATAAATCAAGCAATAAATTAGACAAAAGAAGTAACATAATCATCTTACTTTCCATCTCCAAATGTCATAACATATTTGCAGATTTGCTTCTCACTGATGGTGAACTTCTTTAACACATCAACATATCGATCATGGAGACCTAATTTGCAAAGGCAGGTTCTTTGGCTTCCTTAGAGGACGTTGTCTCTTATTTTCGAGTTTTCCCTCTAATTCCGTATCAAAATGCACAACTTTGCTCTTCCCCTTTTTGTTGCTTAGTCGTCCTTGTAAAGCAATGACTATGGGTCTCTCAGTCTCAATCTCATGTGCATCAATCTTAGGTGCCCGAAAAAACGGTGAAAGGTCAAGTCCAAGGTCAAAACTGGGAACATCCGGTTGTTTTTGTGGAGTAGTACAAATCTCATTAGGAATGTTTGTTTCCTTCCTAGTTTCTTGTTGATTATGTGTTCCACAAGTCTCTTCATAAGCATTCACAAGGGCATCAACTGCTTCTAGAATTCTAGGTTGATCAAAGAAAGCATCATACTCTTCTGAATTTGACTTCTCCTTAAGATTACAAAAAGAAGGCTCTGCTTCCGTTTGAGGTTGTTCCTTCTCTGGGAATTTAGTGAACATATCAACAACAGTGCTTTGTATTTTTTTATACATTCCCTACCCGAGTATTGTTTTTGAACAATAGAGAGAACTTGCCCAAATTGAATAAAGTTTGTAACTAAATTCTTGGTAACACATGAAAGGGTATCAATCAAATCCTGTAATATCAATTCATAGCTTATGTAAATCTGAGTTATCTCATAGAAGTGGAGGATACTATTAAAGCGAAAAAATGAGCATAGAAATATTTTGAAACAAGGAATAAAGAATAATAGTAAGAATGACTTGATGAAAAAGAATGATTCAAAATACATAAAACAATACCCATCAGATGAAATTTGGAAACTAAACTAACAACTCAACTAAACTCATATACCAAAAAAAAATAATTCTGAATTATGATTGCATATTTGATCTTAGACCTTTGCTTAGAAATGATTTATCTTACATGCTTGCGGTGGCAAGTTCTGCCAGCGTTAGGATGTATGTTTTTTAAGTGCAAAGATGAAGAACCTAGGTGACAAAGGAACATAATCATAAACAAAAATGTACTTCCTCTGCATGTGTAAATGATTATAAGCATACTGACAATTGAAGCAGAGGTAAAAAAAATTAGATATGGTCTCATTCCTAAATTTTAAGTGAGAATAGACAAAGAAACTAAGAAATGTCAGGTTTACCTCTGTAGATTTTTGTGATGAAACACCTTGATCATTTGTTGAAGAATGGACTGGTACGTACAACATCATTAATAATTGTGTCGGCATCACTTTTGATTCGTATAGGAGGCAAAATCCTTCCAAACCCAAAATTTTCGGCCTTTATCTCCGCCTTACATCTTTCTACTATAGCCTTAGCCTTCCAACAACATGGAATTGGAGCCTTCATTCCAATTTGCGATCCTATAAATTCCACCCTATCCAAGTAGAATAACTATTGAACAATAAAAATGAATTAGTAATGATAAAAACAGAAAAATAATATATATGCATATCACAAAAAAAGAAGTACATCAGATTTCTACAATATGTACATCAGATTTCTACTACATATACATCACCAATACCGCTTATTTCAATTATATATATACACCTTCTATATACACCTTATTAGGAAAACGAATGGAGCAATCATATATCAGCATGATACCTTGAAATGCATGATCTAAAAGCATATTTATAAATTATACAATAGGGTAATCTCAAAGTGTCATTACCATGAGAAATAATAGAGATCCCGAGAAAAAACCACATGGATTTTTCTTCCAAATCAAGATTGCATCGATACACCAATCCATCTGACTTATTTCACTTGTGTGCATAAGTGAAAACAAAATCTTGTAGTTGGAAAATTGATTCTTATGCCCATGCAAACACGAGGAAACAACAAAAATAACAAAACTTCTCTTGAAATCATCTCTGGCCCCCAAAGTAAGAATCTTCTCTGGCATTTTTGTAGTTTTAGGGTATCCTTTCTCCAAACCCCATATACTTCTCCATTGTTCCAAAAGAATACTAAATTCTTCATTGTCATCACTTGGACATCTTCTCGGTATATCGTGATTTCCCATCTCGTACATATAATATACGACTATATGGGTCAAAGTTCTCAATAAGCCCAAGACTTAGCTTATTGTTTGGAGCCCCAAAGCCCAACTCAAGAAAACACCGAACCCGATATCTTTTACCGCTTGTCTTTGTTCAGAACTCATATTTTCAATCACAGAGTGAAGTCCGGATGGAGACATACGACTTCCAAACTTATGGACAAATTTTTTTCTTTCAACTTCCTCCATTGAAATATGATGTGCAAAAACCAAACCTGGTGAAAATCATATAAATAAATTATATGAACTCATAATCGTTGTGCAACAAGTGAAATATAAAGTATGTGATATGGCTATAAGCATATATACATCATGAATTTCCTAAAAGCACATCACAAGAGTCCTATAAATCCTTCATGCTTAAAACCTTAGCCAGGACAGATTAGAGACAAAAACATGTTATTTAGTATATATGAGAATGACATTTTCCATAACTTAATTCTACCAGAGATCAGGCGCAACTCTCGCCTCCGATCCATCCAATACAAGCACAGGGTCACTCGATACTTCAACAGAAGAGTAAAGCATAGGCCCATACAGTTGGGAGACTGGGTTTTTCGAAAAATAGAAGCAACGGGAAACTCGCACCTTCAAGGCAAGCTTAGTCCCAACTGGGAAGGGCCCTACAAGGTCACTCATGTGATCAAACTAGGAACGCATCAGCTTGAATCACCTGAGGGAGTCCCTCTTGCCTGACCATGGAATGCGGATAATTTGAAGAAGTATTTTGTTTAAGTATTGTAATTTAGGGGCATCGATGTAGTGCATGGGCCAGGCTTTTTTGCCTCGGCGCAAATTTGTAAAAATATTAGTAATGAATCAAAGAAGCCAAGCATATGCCTCGGCACATTTTCTAAGTTTGACAAAACATGTTGCACCACGACATCCGAAATAGTTTGAGCCATGCAAAGGCTCGACCAAACAATGAATCATGAAACAAAAAGCAAAAATCGACAAACTACAACACTTAACAAAACAAGATCTAAGGCGATACTCTCATTGATAACACAAATATATTACAACATAAGGGGAGGCAGCCTTGAACAAATAGGAGGCCACCTCTTTGAAAACTATAACATAGACAGCCGCGAGCAAACAAAGGGCTAAGATACTAAGGCACTAATGAGAAGAGCTGCCGTAGTCCCTACCTTCCTCATTAAATGCAACATCTTCAAAACCTCCCGAGAATTGCTGGGCGTCGGGCCCAGCCTGCTGGCCAAAGCTGGTGGTCGCCATCTGATCACACAACAAAGCCATCTCGGCTTTGCAAACGAACGGGTAAGTCCTAGTCGAAGCCTCCTAATCAAAAGTGGCACAATCCTGAATCACATTCCTCTTCATCCGAGCCAGTGTAGACTCCTCCTCGGCTTGGAAAGAGTTCCCCCTAACCTCGGTGTTGTACGCCAGACACTCGTCTGACTCTTGCCATGCCTGGAACCACTCTTCAGAACTCCTCTCAGCCTTCGGTCGAGCCTCCTTCAGCCTCGCCGAGAGACGACCCACCTTCTTCATGGCATCATCACGATCCCTCGTCAGTTGGCCAATCCGGCCATTCAACTCGTTCGACTTCTCTTGAAAGTCAGGTTGATCATTGTCAACAACCCTTATCACCCTCGTCAGCTCGCATTCAGACTTGTGAAGCTTTGTCTCCAAATCCTTCACAATCGCCTGATGCCCCCGAGCCGCAGCCTCTAGCTCAGCTACTCTAGCAGACAACCTCTCATTCTCCGCTGTCAAAGTTATACGGCGGCGTGCCACCATAGTCATCCGAATAGACATCTGCAAAGTTAGGAGAAGTTAGAGAGACATACAAGATACAATAAAACACAAAGATGAAAACACTTACATCCAACCAAGCGTGATGAAGCTCGTCAACCTCGTCCTCACTGATGGACTCGAGATACTCCTCATCCTTGGGACCAGCTATCTCCCTGCAAATCTTCCTCAATCGTTGACCCTTGTCATCAGTCGACATCCTAGTAAAAGGGGCGTCGCCCCCAGCCAAAGCCCCACACACCCTCTTTGACGGCGGCGAAGGAGAAGAACGAGTGTATGTGGGAGTTGGGGGAAGTTCATAATTCCCCTCATCGAAGTTGGCATCAAGTCCCGACTGGAGGGATGGCCCTCTACTCGAGGAAGGCCTCCTCTCCACGCTTGAGCGCGGTTGTTCCAAGGCAATCACTGTCTCGGGACGACCCGATAAAGTAGCGGAGCGCTCCTTCTTGCGCCGTGGGTTGGCGGGATCCTGGATGCATCAAAAGTTAGCATAAAAACATAAGAAATGCACAAATTAGAAGAGAAGCGGAACTTATTAAAGTTGGTGGAGGTACCCCGGTGATCGATCCATCCTGAAGTTCCCTCCTGAGCCTTTGGGCCATGATGGCGTTGACATCAACTCTATTGGCCATCTTTTGGTCTAATCGTGAACGGGAAACGACTACACAAGTAAAAGTAAGGCAACATCAGCATTTATCAATAAAAAACTTAAGTATGAAAACATCATCCCGGCCCATTACCCTGAGGGTAAGCCGGGCTCACTCAGAAGGCAGATAAGAAGTGTTCATCCTGAGCATATTTTGGCTTGGGGAGCCAATTAGTGGGGACAAGCACTTTTCCCCCGTCTACCTCCTCGCAATGAGTCTTGAAGTAACAGGCAGCCACAACCTCCTCCTTTGACATCTCTGGCACCTCGAAGTTCAAACAAGTCTGTGGTCCCTCGATCTCGAGACCACGTGATAGGCAAACCCCAATCACCGTCGTAGTAAATATAAACAAACTGACGTCGGAATTTCTTTTGTGCCGTAGGCATCTTCCTAACCATCTTATACTCTTTCCGGCATTGAAAGCCCCACCAGCCACCACCGTTTTCCTCGGTGTCGGGGAATTTTTCTAGCTTGGTCATGTTCCGCGATAAGCGAAGGGTGGGAATGACTCCCAATGAATGACAGATCATAACAAAGCCCAAGATGGTATACCAGGAGTTGGGCACCAATTGTGTAAACGTAAAGTTGTACGCTGTCATGAGATCCCTAATGAAGGGATGGTAAGGAAATCTCAAGCCAAAATCTAGGCTTGCTCGATACACCGCAACACAATCAAGGGGAGTCCTTAACACCGTATTTGTATTCCTTGGTCTATATAAGGCATAAGGATCACAAATGAACCACTTCGCCCCGAGGGCGGACATGTCCCTCATCATCGCTTTCATCCAAGTAGGATGTGGGTACTTGTTGGCCGGCCCCCCGCCGGGCACGAGTGGGGGGTACTCTACCTGGTCCGATTTCTCAGTGGGACCACCCTAGTCGACCATAACTACACCATCATGAAATAAATGATCTAAGTAAATATGTTGTGCATAAGGGTAGGCTACGGATACCTCCCAGGGGTAGGGCACGTCTCCCTCGGCCTCTTCCACATAGGACCAGACAGGGCTCGGAAGGAGGACTGCATCGGGAACGGACCAAGGGTCGAGACAACGAGCAGTCGTCGTCACCAATGTTATTCCTACCCCTCGAGTCTCCTCCGATAATTTGTACATAGGGGGAGATTCGGAAGGGGTACCCGGCTCAGACCTCGACCCCATTATTTACTAACAAAAGGGGTCGACCTTTGGCCTTTATTAAGAAAAACAAAAGAAAAAGATAGAGCAGTCGGGTGTACCTCAAGTGGAGAAACCGGTTGAAGGAAGAAGCTGAATCCAATTCTAGTGAGATAAACTAGAGAGATAGGGTTTGGAAATGCTCGCGTGAAAGAAATGAGAATGAGAAAATGAAATCTCCTTCCCCCCTTATATAGAAAAAGGATGGAGAATGCTTAGACCCCGCTCTTCAGATGGGCTTTCATCAATAAACCTCCAATCAGGCCACACTATTGAGAAAGATCTGCTAAATATGGACCTTGTCTGCCCAATGAAAGTAATAACAGCCTAGCAATTGATTCAGAAACATTGAGGTCCCGAGCTAGGATCTTCCTCGAACAACGAGAAACGTCCTATACTTGAAAAAAAAAACTATGTATCACCAACTTTGCGTCTCCTCAAACGCAGGGGCTCCTTAGCCCCTCCAAAGGCGACCCTGGACCTTTATCGGAAAACGAGAGGCGTCCTATACTTAGAAAAATAAACTAAGTATCACCAACATCGCTTCTCCTCAAACGCAGGGGATCATTAGCCACTCCAAAGGCGACCTTGGACCTTTCTCGGACAACGAGAAGCGTCCTATACTTAGAAAAATAAACTAAGTATCACCAACTTTTCGTCTCCTCGAACGCAGGGGCTCATTAGCCCCTCCTTAGGACGACTTAGACCTTCCTCGGAAAACAGGAAGCGTCATATGCTCAGAAAAATGAGCGCCCCTCCTTAGCCTAGCACACGCTTCGGACTCCCGGAGTGCATTGGCCAGCTCACACAAGCCTGACTTGAGGGGGTGCCTTGGCGAGCACGAGGGCCTCGGCCAGCTCGCACAAGCCTGGCTCGAGGAAGTGCCTTGGCCTGCACGAGGGCCTCGACTAGCCTCGACCAGCACGAGGACCTCGGCCAGCCTTAACCAGCACAAGGGCGTCGGCCAGCCTCGACCAGCGCGAGGGCTCGGCTTCGGCCTAGCGCGCCCAGAAGCCTTGGCCCAGCGACTCGTGCCTCGGCCTAGTCGAAGAAGCCCCTCGGCCTGGTCGAGAAGCCCCTAAACCTGGTCGTGAGAGTCCCTCGGCTCAACGCTCGCACGCTATGGTCGAGGGAGCCCTTCGGCCCAGCGCTCGCAAGCCACGGTCGAGGAAACCCCTCGGCCTAGCGCTCACCCCCTTTAGCCATTTTCTTGCGGTGCCTCAGCTCGCGTGAGCGTCTCAGCCTCGGCCAGCGTATGAGGGCCTGCCTACGGCCTGCAAATTCCTTTTAACAATTCGTGGGGCCCTTCTAGCCTAGAGGAGATGCAATTCTTTCGATTCCGCCAATCAACCGCCCCTGAAAATTAGATTTTCGCTCCCATTAATCGGCGTGGGGATAATTGTTTGGGCCCATTTCATGGACCTGCCCATTTTTTGAAAAATTACCAAAATACCCCTACTCCTAGGGCCATCAACCCTCCACCAGCTGGAGTTGACCTAAATACGCTACTTTATGGGAATTCACCACCACTATAAATAGTGTTTGTCCCATCAGTCAAAAGGTATTCAATTTTTCACCTAACAAGCAAGAGCATCTCTCTCTACAATTACTACTTCTCTCTCTACCTCAATTACTGACTTGAGCGTCAAAGGGGCGTTCCCGGAAAAAACCCCGAGGTAGTTTTTCAGTGTGCTTTGCAGGTTCACCTGCGTTAAGACCCATCAGAGCTCTCGTACTGTCTCAGCATTCAATTAACATCCCTTTCATTATTATTTAAAGTTTCTTGACAGAAAAAGTTGTATTCTTTAAAAGAAAGGGACCTTTTTCATCAATTTATTACTAGTTTTATTCCCCTCACTATTAGTCCTTCTCTAATTAGGCATATAAGACCATGAACCCCCCTTCCTCCCCAATAAAAAAGTAAAAATAAATAAAAACATTCTAGTCTTTGTTGTCTCAAAATGCAAAGTAGCAAGTGCATTGGTAGCTTTCCAATGTAGATGCTAATCGTGAGTATAATCTATTCTTAAACCCATAACAACGCTTGTCTTATTCTTTCCGCCAACTTTTTATTACTTTTATTTCATTCAACAACTATTCTTAAACCCATGTCAAAGTCAACCCTGGAATTCTGATTCAGACTATTGCTTTTTATGAACTTATATATGTATCTGCAAACCAAGATATTGGATCCTTTAATGTGAGCATCAATTGATCAAGGACTAAAGTAGTAGTGTGAAACACTGTAATGAGATTATAATTCCTTGGTTTGCTAGGGAAAGAAAATAGGGAAGTAAACATTGCGTCCTTTTGGTATGAATTTCAATTTCAAAGGAAAATTTGTTCAAAACAGAGCTGAAGTGATTTTAATCGAGTTTCTGCTTCGTTTGTTCAATTGTAAAATTTGAAAAACCCCGTTTTCTATTAGTTTTTTTTTTTTTTGATTCAGAGGAGGCAAAGCCAAAGATACAAAAACAGAACAAAACAAACAACCAAAAAAGTAGCAAAATAAACCGCAAAGAAACTACTCTAAGGAGGAACCAACCGTGGGAAGGCCACGCCTTGTACATCCTCAGCTAAAATACTTCATCCATTTAGAAATAGTTGCACCATATCTATTTTGTGCACTATTCACATCTTACACTTAGATTGTCTTAGGTAATTAATATTTTAGGAAAAATATAGTCATGTGAGGTCTTGTTAGATATGTTTCGATATAAATTTTTTTAATAAAAACTTTTTATAATTTTTACTTATTGATAATTAAAGATATTAATGGTTGCAATCATATGTCTGCATGCGTCAAAGTTAGAAATGGTGCAACTATTTCTAAACAAAGGAAGTATGCTTTTAATCTCTATAATCAATAAAATAAGACTAAGATATTGTAGTAATAGTACCTCACGATATGATCATTTTTCTTCACAAAACCCCTCATAAATACTGGTTGAGATAATGGTTGCTTCACTCCCTCTTTGACCACATGAAACCATACAAGAAATTGTCATGATTTATATCATTCAAGAAAGAACGACGCAAATAACTAAGAGGAACAAGTTGTACTTAACTGAAACCATTTTTCTCTTCTTATAAGCTAGGTTTTCTTACACATTATTGTCCTACACTTGAATACCCATAACCTAGGACCTTTGTTGGTGCTTTAGAGCCATTAGAATTTGGAGTTAAAGCCTCTAAGAATTCAGGTATGCTGCTAGAAAACATGTAGCTTCTATTTGACCTCTTCTAGCACTAGTGGAAAAAAGGGAAGGGCTGCGATTAAAACAACTCTAAGGGTTGCGTTTTTGGCCAACAACCCTTTCTATAGCAGCCCTTCACTAAAAGTGAAGGGTTGCGTTTTTAAACCGCAACCCTTCACAATGAAGGGATGTGGTTGAGGCCCAAAAACACAGACCTTCCATATTGGAAGGGCGGCGTTTTTAGGCCTAAAATGCAGCCTTTCTTTGTACAACGGGCTGCGGTTTTGGCACAAAACTGCAGCCCTTTCGACCCATAAAAAAATAAATTTTTTTGACATTTTTTTACCCTTAAATATATCAAGAAATAACATTAAAGCTCATTTAGCTGTTGACCCAGATAGATTACATATAAGCTGGAAAACAGATAGAAACTTGTAGTATATTATTATCAAAACCATAACTAGGGGTGTAAGTGGATTGGACTGGAAGGGACTTTGCCAAATCCAGTACAAAGTTTTTCGGACTCGAGAAATTGAGTCCAAGTCAGATCCAAATATCTTTTGAGTCCAGTCCAATCCAGTCCGATAATTTTGTCTTGAGTCGGAATCCAGTCCAATTCAGTCCGATTATTATATCTGTTTTCCCGATTTAGATTCAATGATTCACAACGTTTTTTGAGATGCTTGAGCATTTGACATCTGATTCAATTATCAATATCCAAAAATTAGATTGAAAGCTTAAATGAAAGTAAAATACTATTAATAAAAAGTTGAATTAGATGCTTACCTTGATCTAAGTTTTAGAGGAAGCAGAGAGACTGAGAATTAATCTGAGGGAGAAATAGAGAATGCGAGAGTCGAGACAGCGAGGTGGAAAAAAAATGAAGAGCAAGAGGAAGTGAGTAGTAAGGACTGAGGAGTGAAGTGAGATAGAATTAGTCGGCTACTAGCCTACTACTACAGTACTGCTAGTATAATTTACTTATTTAATAAATGAAGCTAAGTGCAATAATCTGGCACCAAGTAAAATTGTCTGGCGCCAGTTGAAATATTTAGAGAGAGAAGGTTGAAAACTCTAAAATTTTAAAAATAGTATCAATTTTTTTAATATAGACATTATATATGTATTAAATATATATTATATATAAAAATATTTTTTGGACTGGACTGGACTTGTTGGACTCCAAAGGGATGAGTCCAAATCCAGTCCAAAAATATTTGGACTCGAAAATTTGAGTTCGAGTCCAGTCCGAAAAATTTTCAGTCCAATCCAGTTCGACAAGTTTGGACTGGACTGGATTGGACTCTGGACTTTTCGTAGTCCGCTTACACCCCTAACCATAACCAACACCATATTTCAAAGGAAATAAAGCAAAACATGATCCATTAATAACTTGTAACCGCATTGCTTGATATTGTTGGTTCATTACAGAAACACAAAAAAAAAACCTTACAATTTGCAAAGGTTGTAGAGGAAGGAGAAACAATGGCAAGAAATTAAAGAAGAGAAAAAATACATGAAAAAAAAGCAAAACTCGAACTTTTCCTTCTTCCTCTCCACTTCAGTATCACCAGAACTGCACAGATCAAAAGAAGATCGAGATTAGAGAAGAAAATCAAAAAATTACAGATCTGAAAAAAAATAACGAAAATGAAAAAAAAGAATGAAAATGAAAAAATGAACGAAAATGGAAAAAAACAGGGAACGAAAATGTAAAAAAAAAAAGAACGAAAAAAAAAGAAGAACAAAAACGAAAATACAGAAGAGAAAATTATAGATCTGAAAATACATGAACATTAACCAAAACAACCATCAAGAAATTATAGATCTGAAAAACGAAAAATTCAACAATGCACAACCCTAATCTAGGTTTATAAGTTCAATTAAATCTAATTTTTAGACAGAATTAAGAGCAAAGATGTAAAATTGAAGAGAAAAAATCACTAGCCACTATCGTTGCTTAAGTTGCGAACGATGAAGACAGATGGAGAACGAGGATGGAGATTATAAAGGGAGGTGAACTGAGAAGGAGGAGGAGGAGGAGGAGGAGGAGGAGGGTGAGACAGAAGAAGGAGAAGGGAGGTGAGAGAGAAAGAGGAGAAGGGACGTGAGAGAGGAGAGAGAATGAGGGAGAATGAGGGCGTGAGAGAGGAGGGAGAATGAGGGACGTGAGATAGGAGAGAGAATGAGGGAGAAGGAGAAGGGACGTGAGAGAGAAGAGAGAATGAGGGAGAATATTTGAAGCCCGCTTAATATTTGAAGCCCGCGAATTCATTTCAATTTTTTTTAAAAAGCCGCAGCCCTATAAGTAATAAAGGGCTGTGTTTTTTAAAAAATGCAGCCCTTTATCACTTATAGGGCTGCGGTTTTTTAAAAAACCATCTCTTTATTACTTATAGGGCTGCGGTTTTTGCAGTTATCGCAGCCCTTCGTAAATGAAGGGCTGCGTTTTTCAAAAGAACATAGCCCTTGCAATGCAGCCCTTGCGTTTTTTTCCACTAGTGTATATTAGTTTAGCTTTAGTCGAATTTTCTTACACCATAATATCTTCTTTTGTTAGTATTTCAAGCTACACCATAACTGGTGCCCTACTGTCCTATATCTTTTTGTATTAGATGGTAGCTTCAATGGAGGTGATAACGCATTGTAAGGTTCCCTCAACCGTCTTGCTTGTTTTATTAACCATTAAGCATTTATTTAAAAAGAAACAAAAAATGCTTAATAGTCAATAATACAATTAGATGATTCAGATTTAAGGCACGCATACTTTTTGGTATTCTCCATGTATGTGGTTTATGTATTGTTCCTGTCTCCATTGTATATGGAATCAGATTCACGTTTAATTACTAGGAAAATTGATTTAACCTTTTATAACTCATGTAGTATAATACTGTAGGAACTTAGATGGATAATGCGAAAAACCAAGTATCATATCCTTGAACATCTATCCCAAGATCATTGCATAAACTAGTGAATCAAATAATAGTATAGAAATATACCTCTTGATGCATGAATTCCTTTGTACACCACAACCTTCTACTGGAGATCATTTTAGAACGTCAAGCGTCGTTCCTCTAGTATTGGTCCATGAATATCACTTGGATAACCACGTGTGCTAGTACGGAAGAGAGAAAACACTATCTTACTTTTAGAGGCGAGGGCCGAAAATGGGTGTGAAAAGCTAAGAGAAAAAAATCAGATTTTTCTCTCAAGAAGATGATGTAAAGATGCTCTACTATGTAATCCCTAATACTAGTATATAGGAGAGGTTACAAGTAAGACTTCATGAGGTTTTATTGGCCTCATAATATCATACATTATGAACCTAATAAACTCATAAGTTACATGTCTTTCCACCCACCATAAAACCATCCAACCCATTTCACAAATGGGTTTGGATATTATCCAATTGTCATTACTTGTATGACCGCATAGGAGTCAATAATACTAGTAGTTGGCCCAATCATATTAGTCCAACAAATCACAATTAGCTTCTAGCAAAACGTAGTGATCACCTAATATTATTAAATATATTATCTCCTTAATGTGTCCTAATCGTATTTAGTTTATTACACTTGATCGAGGACAAAATCCTTCAATCTCCCACTTGTCTAAGAACAAGTGTGTAACCTTCAAACTCCTTAAGTCGCTTAATGTCTAACTTGATGATATGATAACATCATATGTTCATCATACCAATATTCAAGTCGTTCCTTGAAATCTGAGTTCGAACTGTGAAACAAATGATTAACTTCTTAATCCATTTGAGCACGGCCATGCATTTTCAGTTCTCACTCTTCAAGAGGCCAAGACACCAATCCTAACTCTTAGGAGGACTTATCCAATCTTGTATGACCAAAGCTCCCACTCAATTCATAGCAGTTCCGATCGCTGCTTTTATAACCTCCTTTTACGGCACGGCGTTTTGCAGCGTAAAACATACTAATCCTTAAGTAAGAACAGTTCATACTCATGTCAAAGGAATCCACTAAATTATTAATAAGAGTCTCATAAACCTTTTAGAGAACTCCCACTAGGTCTGCCCAGCGTGTATCAACTATACAAGCCTATGCAAATGACTAGACATCTCCATGTCCCTATAGCCCATGAAACTGCGCTATCAATCAACTTGCAATCTAGTCCATGAAATTGAATCATTTACGTTCAACTTAATGATTCGAACTAGGGACTAAGGTATATTATAACTCCTGTTCACTGGATAGAGTTCCATTTGTCAAATCACGTATTTGACAATTCTATCAAACGTTATAAAATACTTTGAACGTTTTATTTAATACTAAACCAAGATTAAATAAGAACAAAACTTTTATTGATAAACATAAACATAACATATCAAAGCGAGTAATTATAACTGTGGACTAATTAAAAGTAAATAGTACACAATTAAACCCATTCTCCTATATGCAAAGCCCTATAGCCCTAGTATGACTCTCATGGTTGGGTTGTGGCAATGGTTTAGACAAAGGATTAGCGACATTGCTATTCGTATGAACCTTGCAAACTATTACATCATTTCTATCAACGATTTCTCGAATGAGATGAAACTTCCCAAGTATATGTTTACATCTTTGATGTGATCTTGTTCTCTGACTGAGCTATGGCACCATTGTTATCACAATGTAAAACAATACCATCTCCAACAATAGGTATTACTTTTAGCTCCAGAATGAACTTCTTCATCCAAACTGCTTCCTTTGCTGCATCTGCTGCAACAATATACTCAGCTTCTGTTGTAGAATCAGTGACAGTGCTTTGCTTTGAACTTTTCCAGCTCACTGCCCTTCCATTTAGACAAAAGGTGAAACTAGATTAGGATCGGAAATTATCTTTGTCAGTTTGGAAACTTGCATCTATGTAACCCTCTACAATTAAATCATTTTCTCCTCCATACACTAATAATTTATTCTGAGTCCTTCTCAAGTACTTCAGGATATTCTTAGCTGCATTCCGGTGTGCTTCACCTGGATTTGATTGGTATCCGCTACACATGCTAAGAGCATATGAAACATCTGAGCGAGTACAAATCATGGAATACATAATGGAACCTATAGATGACGCATAAAGAACATTACTCATTCGCTTTTGCTCATCAGGTCCAAAGGACATTGAGTCTTGCTAAGCGATATTCCATGTTTCGTGGGAAGGAATCCTCTCTTAGAGTTTTCCATCTTGAACTTATTGACGATCTTATGTATGTAAGTTCGTTGGCTAAGCCCAATCATCCCCTTAGATCTATTTTTGTAGATCTTGATGCCCAAAATGTACTCGGCATCTCCAAGGTTTTTCATAGAGAAACAACCCTTCAACCAATCCTTGACTGACTCAAGCATGGGTATGTTGTTCCCTATGATAAGTATGTCATCTACATACAAAATCAGGATGACTATGTTGCTCCCACTTACCTTCTTGTAAACACAAGACTCTTCTCCATTTTTGAGAAAACCAAACTCTTTGATTGCCTCATCAAAACGAATATTCCAACTCCATGATGCTTGCTTCAATCCGTAAATGGATTTCTGAAGCTTACATACCCTCCTAGGATTTTCTGGATCCACAAAACCCTCCGGCTGTGTCATATACACATCCTCTTTCAAGAACCCATTCAAGAAAGCGGTTTTAACATCCATCTGCCATATTTCGAAATCGTAATAGGCAGCTATCACTAGAAGCATCCGAATGGACTTGAGCATTGCTACTGGTGAAAAGGTTTCATCATAGACCATGCCATGAACTTGCTTGAACCCTTTTGCAACCAGTCTTGCTTTGTAAACTTGAATGTTACCATCCTTGTATGTTTTCACTTTGAAAATCCATTTGCAACAATAGGTGTAACCCCATTGGGCAAATTCATTAAGTCCCATACTTGATTTTCAGACATGGATGCCATTTCGGATTTCATGGCTTGAAGCCATTTTTTAGAGTTTTCACTCATCAAAGCTTGCTTGTAAGTGGTAGGTTCCTCAAATTCTAAATCGTTATCTCATAATTTTCGGTTAACAAGAAATCAACAAACCTCTTGATTGGTATTCTTGTTCTACTAAACTTACGAGGGGCTGCCACAGGAGAAATTTTCTTCTCAACGATTTGAGAATTTTTGCACGAATTAGATTCGAGTGGGACAGTAGGAGGTTCGTCCACAGGATGCACGTCCTCGAACACTTGGTCAATTATGGGAGAAGATTCCTCTAAAGGAGGAACTACTTCTAGCTCCACAAACGGCACTTGTGTTTCTGACTCTGACATAGGTTGAACTATGTCCATTTGTTGCTTTTCTCGAACTTCTTCGAGAAATACATTACTCCTACTTGCCTTTTTGGAAATAAAACCTTTTTCCAAAAAGATACCACGACGAGCAACAAACACTTTGCCCTCAGGTCGATTGTAGAAGTAATAGCCCTTGGTTTTCTTGGGATAACCCACAAAGAAACACTTATCTGACTTAGGGGCGAGCTTGTCTGAAATTAAAAGCTTTACATAACCTCACATCCCCAAATACGTAGAAAAGACAAGCTTGGAACTTTTCCACTCGATATCTCATATGGTGTCTTTTCTACTGCTTTTGATGGAGTTCTATTAAGTGTGAAAGTAGCAGTTTCGAGAGCATATTCCCAGAAGGATATTGAAAGATCAGCGAAACTCATCATAGACCGAACCATATCAAGTAGAGTTCGGTTCCTCCTTTCAGATACACCATTCAACTGAGGTGTTCCAAGTGGAGTTAGTTGTGAAAGAATTCCACAACTCTTCAAATGATCACTAAACTCTTGGCTCAAATATTCACCACCATGATCGGATCGTAGCGCTTTGATCGTGGAACTTAGATGCATAATGCGAAAAGCCAAGTATCATACACTTGAACATCTATCCCAAGATCATTGCATAAACTAGTATGAATCAAATAATAGTATAGAAATATACCTCTTGATGCATGAATTCCTTTGCACACCACAACCTTCTAGTGGAGATCATTTTAGAACGTCAAGGTCGTTCCTCTAGTATTGGTCCACAAACAACACTTGGATCACCATGTATGCTAGTACGGAAGAGAGAAAACACTCTCTTACTTTTAGAGGTGAGGGCCAAAAATGGGTGTGAAAAGCTAAGAGAAAAAAATCATATTTTTCTCTCAAGAAGATGATGTAAAGATGCCCTACTATGTAACACCTAATACTAGTATATAGGAAAGGTTACAAGCAAGACTTCATGAGGTTTTATTGGCCTCATAATGTAATACATTATGAGCCTAATAAACTCATAAGTTACATGTCTTTCCACCCACCATGAAACCGTCCAACCCATTTCACAAATGGGTTTGGATATTATCCAAGTGTCATTACTTGTGTGATCTCAAATTTTTGCAGATATATATTAACCTTAAACAAAGAAACAAGTTAAAGGAAAAAAAGAAATTTTACGAGGAAAAAATTTTTGGGCCCAACAAGAAGAAACAACCTCGACTTCTAGGGATTTAAACTCAACTCTTTCATTGATTAGCCAAACAACTTAGTTACAACCGAATTATACTCACGGGCCACACCTTGAGCTCCTAACTCAAATTTCCGAACATTTGCTTCTCTCAACTTCACTAGAAGTTTCTCACTTTAACTCGATTCAATCAACGCTTCTCCCTTACAAAATTTCACTGAAAGTCCCCTTACCCCAAAAATCAAAATACAATTGATCATTAGTGGCTTAGTGGACTAGAGTACGAAGGTGAGGAACAAATGGCTTTTATGCACTAGTGGAAAAAAGCCCATATGATGCGGTCAAATTCAGGCTTACTGATGCGGTTTCGGTCCGCATCAGGTGGGCTCGCAGCAGTTCCCAAATATTAACAGTTGCGGTCCTAAACTGCAACAATCAATCATTTACTGCTGCAGTTTTGGGTCAAAACCGCAGCAGTTGACCACCCCAAAAACCAATTTTTTTTTTTTTTTTTTTTTTTTTTTTTGCATTTTTTCATTATTAATCAATACAAAATCAATTATATATATCAATAATCATTTTATTAATCATATTATGCTCATTTAAAGAATAAACATAAATAATTAGATACATAAGAATATTTACTATAATTTTAATATCATATTCAACTATAACTATATACATTGAAAAGAATAATATTTTGGAAATCGATACGATGGCCATTTGCCTGCACTAGAGTAAGGTCTACATAAATCTTAAACAGAATCAATAAACAATACTATGGCAGCATATTGCAAAAACATATTCTAAAAAAAGAAAAGAGGAAAATATTGTCTAGCAACATTGCACAATTAGAATTACCAACTTGTTAAGCAACTCAACCCTGTATTCATCTCCTTCTCGGCCATAAACATGATCTACGCAACAGAAAAAATTTATTAAAACTAAGAAGCTACAAAACAACCTTGTTCAACACACAAATATTAAGTAGCATTTACATATTGATCAAATTTTTTTAAAAAGTAATAAATAACACATTACCGCAATAATTAAAAAACTATAATTCTTCTTGACGATAAATATATGATGGTAAGATTTGCCAAACAATGAGTACTTTTTTGCTAAATCATGGGCTATACTCGAACTTTTTTACATACCTTGTGAGAAGATGAGTCATAACCACTAATACCAATAACCTCTGCTCCTGCTTTCTTAAACTTTTCATAAGAGTCTCTAAAAGCACAAGCCTGTGGGGAAAATACAAAGGATCAAATCATAAGATGAAAAACAAGCCAAAAAGCTTCGTGACATTGACGTTCCATTTGCTGGTGGCAGGTAATTAATGTGGTAATGGTAATGAATAGATATATTATTTTGGAATGAAACTCTTATGACAATGATAATGGTAATGGAACTTCATTTCTAATCTATATTATATAAGACAACACATTGGGGATACCAAAAAATAGAAAAAGAAAAAAAAGAAAAAAAAATAGAGACATAACTAACTCTCTCATTTGAATGAAAAAAAGGGGGGAAAGTAGGACATTTAAAGTAAATATCAATATTTTGAAAAAACAAAATGTAAAGACGGTTTTTCTACCCCGTCAAAAGAAAAAAAAAAGACGGTTTTCTACCCAATTAATTTTATTTTCTACTTCACATGCTATCGCACGCATTGCGTGCATATATGACTAGTAATGTACTAGATCATTAGAACACATATGATCTTGACTTAAAAACCTTTACCAATAACATAGTTTAATGTGTTCTAGTGATTTAATAAAGTGAACACATGATTTTAACACATCAAATGTTGAACTGTGACATAACCCTAATAGAAATTTGACACTATAAGCCCTCAAGCCATACAAATCAAGATTATTCCATAATCTCAGGGCACAAAATAAAGTTGGAATATGTAAAGTTTAGCATTTAAGTTGGATTAAGCCAAACCCGAAAGCACTAAAGTTGGAATTTTCCAGAAAAAAAAGGTAGCAAGAGAGTGAACAAATTGTAAGAGAAAAAGTGGTTGATGTGATAGAGGGAGAGAACATAGTAAGGAAAATAAAATTTCAAACAACACAAAATAGTTTTTGCGATAAGATATGGACAAAGTAATGAAGCCAGAAGGGGGAAGGGATAAAAAAAAACCCATAATAAAGAGACAATTAAGTACTTGAGTAGTTTTGCCTTAACTTTTCCCCAACACAAGGAAGAGAAAAAACTTGTACAAAAAAAGGAAGTGCAATAAGCATATGAAGGCAAACCTGGCCTATTGGATGTCTCTTCTTGTTAGACCAAGTATGTTGGGGTTGACAAGCACCCATAGCAATCTCTGCGTCTTTATGTGGTTCACCAACGGCGTTGGCTACTCTACAGGCAGAGAGAATAGAGAGAATATTGCTCTTGAGGAATTTCATATTACAAATGTGTTTTAGCACTAATGACGGCTAAAATTAAACTAGGTTATATAATACATTATAACCCGTTTCGAAAATCGTCCCCGCGTCAAATTCACCACCGCCCTATCGGATCGAGCAGCCTAGTTTCCCAAACCCTTAATGCCCTCGAGCCCGATCGAGCGTTGGTCACCCGATCGTGATTCGCTGATCACGCCCAATGGGACGACCCTGCCCGAGCTGATCGGGTGGCCTGCTTCCAATCCCCAGCTTGGACCTTCAACCCCGCTTGGTCGGGCGACACTGCCCGACTTGACCGAGCGGGCCTGCGACAGCTCCATTTGACGAACTTGACCAGATTCAAGGCATTAACTTACACCACCTGATATCTTTACTCCTAATTCACTAATTTGACCTTCTAAAAGTTTACAACATTGATGTTCGATATAATTTACATAAAGCCGTTCATCATTATCTGTAACAGATCTTCAACACCTAGGTCGATAAATTTGAAACTAACAACAGAAGATTCTTGAACATAATAGCATAGATACCATATATCATTAAAGGTACTAGTACAACTATTAAAGTATCAAGGACTATCAACTAATGAATGGAGGCAATGACCAAAGTAATTAGAATGAAGGTGGATAAAGAGATACCAAGAAGTAAAAAACTGATTTTGGGAGACTAAAAAGTTTAAGAACATATAAAGCATGCAGGAAAATTAAGATGGGATAGAGGGAGTATCGAATAGTTGCTATGATGTAAACAGATAAAAGATGAAGCAAATTATCTTTGTATGCAGGAGCTCTATGTCGGACAGCAAAGTCGATTTCTTCTGTTGTTGCCTCTTCTTGCCAGGATAGGTTTCTTAAATCATAAAACAACCAATGACATATCCACAAAAATCATACATTCCTATATTTGATAGTTGATACATCTATAATCTATCTGATCAACATCTATCCAAACAAAGAAAGCAGATATAGATTGATATAATGTTGGGGTGGGTTTAATGCTATATGAGAATATGACATTTATGTGTTCAAAAGAACATTGGGAGGGCCAACTACCTTTAAACCATCATGTTCAGCGCATAGAGCAAATGCTCCAAGGTTGTTCTGAACTCCAAATTTATGCAAGAGCATATTCAGTCGCTATAGGAAGGAGTCCCAATCACAAGGGAATCGATCAGTTCCAAGAATTGAGCCCTGATGTTAAAAGATGAATTACCTGGAAAGTTTTTCAGCTAAAGTAGAAGATATAAGAACAAGAACACCTACGCAAATGATAGTCAAGAACCAAGCTTCCCATTTTTGGCTTCTCTGCCTCTTTTGACTGACTGTATGTTCAATAAATTCAAAATATTGTCACGAAGAATGTGAAAGGGAATAGATCAAACTAAGCATGCATTTGCCACATCAACTACACCCATAAGAACTGACGCAACCTAGTTTTAGAATGCACACGATCTTAGTGACTTGGTTGTTGATACAACAGCCTCAATAGCTTCATTTCAAAAATTTACTTCATTGGAATCCTAATCAAATAAATCAGCACTAATGGAGAAACAGATATAAAATGAGTTGTTCTTTATGCTAAAGTTGTCAGGAAAAGCATATCAAGAAAAACACGAGAAAAGAAAAGAGATTTGAAACGGAACAAGGCTCAGAAGTACAATTTGTGAAACAGCACTAACTCCTAAATTTAAGTAAAAGTCTGATTCAGTAAATAGACTAATATACTAGAAATCAAGCAGCTTCCAACAATAAAAACTAAAAGAGATGAAAAAGTGCAAAAGATAGGCTGAGATTTGTATCCCCACAACTTCGAGGCATTTAAATGAAATCATTACACATAAAATTCAAATCGCTTTGCATGTTTCAAGACAACTGCTGTCGATATTGTAGCTTTCCCTCAACCAAAACCATAGCACTTGTGCCTATCTGTTTGTGTGTTGACATATTATCCTAAGATGCATAAACATTGTTGGCTTAAAATTTATTGAAAGAATCTAATCTCAATAATTGCGGCACCAGTAAAAAATTCTCATTCACTTCTAGCAAGAAAAGCATTTACCTCAACAAAAATAAAATCAAAGAAACTAAAATTACTCTAGGAAAGGCTGAATCAGCAGACAGCGGGTAAAGTGATGACAGAACGAAACATACAATTACCAATCAGTGGGCAGTTGACCACTCATCCAGATATATTTTAAATTTTTGGAGGTTTACTCTTTTTAATAAGTCCATCAGAAAATTATCAGAAGGCACCAAATCAAAATAAACCTAATTGTAAACCATATGTACCTGAGGAAGAAGTGACCCCAATAAAGCTGCATTTGTAATGATAAAGCTGCAAGACAACAACAATAAGAAAGCTAATGAGTTGCTCGATGGTGATAACCATAATCAATGTCTTATAAAATAAATGTCATGGAAAACAAACCTAGCTTTTGTGCTTAGTAGCTAGAAGTTAAGTGCTTCTTCTTTCTGCTTTTCTTTGAGCCTAAGCTTGCTAAGTCCAAGCATTTATCCTGAATCAGACCTCTCTGTCCCATCTACAAGTATTGATATCATACGACTACAGCCTTCTATCGTAAATTACAGGTCAAAGTTTTCTTAAGTGTAGCACTAGAAAGTAGTGCCTTGATGGTTAAGACAAATGGAGCAACAAACTCATTCTACATCAAATACTGCGTTCTGACTAAGATATTTTTCACCATTCAACGTCACATACTATGAAATATAAGAACCCTGTACGATTTTTATGCTGAGCTATTTATCAGACTTCAGATAAATGAAATGGGTTTGTAAGATCTCTCTAGGTCGTAGAAATAAATCAGCCTATGAAAGCTGAGATAAAAAAAAAAAGGTAGGGTGAAGTTTTAGGAGATGAACCAGAACTTTTTTGGGAGGATAACTTGAGATGGTTCAAGGGAATTTAGGGAAATGAGGATGCAAACTGCACAAACACAGTGCACATACTCTTAAGCTTCGATCCTTCGATTAAATACTCCTAATTATAAGCCAACTATACTGGGAGAGGTACCTGAAAAATCTTCCTAGGTTTTGCTAGCAGAAAGCAAGTCATATTGTTAAAATTTTGCGATGGAACTGTTGGTAGGAAGTTATAAAAGTGACAAATGACATACAAGAACGAAATATCTTGGGAAACTGTTTCTTTAAGACCGTGCAGACTAACCTGCCTGGTCTGATTGCACAATGCTCAGGTTTCGACAGTTTAATTAAGTGAATAGCTGGATGCCTAAATCCATGAACCAGATGGAGAAATTAATAAAAGTAAAGATGGGAACAGCTAAACGTTCAGATCTATAGGTACATCAACCAAGTTACAGGAAAAACAAGCTAGCAACGAGTGTTCTTTTCGAGAAACAGCAACGAGTGTTAAGAAAAGCCAATATTCAGTTATAAAGAGCAGTGGAAAAATATTACATCATGCAATAACTGAATTCGCAACTTTGAAGAATGTCAAAGATGGCAATATCAACATCAGCTAGCTACTGTCTTACTGACAAGTGACAACAATGTCATACATCAATGACCCCTTCCCTTCTCCCATTTCCAGAGCTGTCACAAGAAGCAGGCGGTAACTCCGGCATTCTTTTTTGCACTATTAAGGTAAGTGTTCGAATGGCTAGGCAAGCCTGCACAAACAACGAAAGATCTTATCTGCATCAGCAGCAGGCACATAAACTGCATCCCGCAAGGAGCTATGAGTTCTCCCATACAATACATAAACAAGCACTCCGATTGTTATCCATACAAGCACACGAACCCATGTGCCTCCGCTGAAAGAGGATACACAAAGTTGAATAAGACATCACTGAAGTGTGCAGCAAAAAGACCTGTAACATAAAGGCCAGAACAGCTCTAATGCTTGGCGACCACAAATGAAGACATATCGTTGTTTTTAGGCAAGGATCACAGTCATTCACCATACAGTCATACACCATCCAAAATCAAAATAAAAGTACATTGAATATACTTCAGGGAACAAGTTCAAAACTAAACTTGCAGATAATTATGCTCCTCTGAATTCTATCCTCCTGATTTCCTGATGAGAATATTCTTGACCAGCTTGAGGGGGTCAGAGTTTGCATGACTTAATTAACACATTAAACCCCCGAATAGTAAACCTTCAAGGTAAAAATCCTAGTTATATAAGCATTATTTTGGCAATACAAAAAGCAATATCTGAAATTAACTTGTCAGTTCGAGACTTGAGATTTATAAAATCTAAGCCTCATAGTGGAATCCATTCCATACGCTGAGGCCATATATTGCTTATGTCATAATCCTAGATTGAATAATCGTATGAGAGATTGTTAAGATGTTTCTTCCTTTCAAGGGCCACAACAGGTGACAGAACAAACACATAGAACTAGAGGATATAAACTTACCCAAGATTCACAAGCAAGTATATGTTGATGAGAATGGAAGCAACAGGTAGTAGCGGAATCATAGGACAAATGAAACCTGAATTGATTAAGAGAGACTAACATTAGTGCTCAGCAGTAATAGTATTCTCCAAGAAACTTGGATTTCCTGAAACAGTTTAGTGGACATGAAGAAAGATATTCGTAGATAGCACGAATAAGTACCTCCTGTGTGGCCAAAGTTGTGCCTCGCATCATCTTGGTTAATGCAAGAGAGAATTATCAAGCTAGATATAAGAAGAGCGACGCCCATGGCACATAATGTGAAGCGAGGGATACTGATGAAAAAGGAACCACATTAAAGTTATATGTCCTGATAGGTAAGTTCATTATGCACTAAAAAAGAACTTTAGATGAGTACTTAACTTTTAGATGAAGTATATTACAATCAAGTGCATCCCCTCTCCCTAAACCTAGTTTTTCGTCTAGCCATCCCCTTCTTTTCCCCTACTCCTTCTTCGTCAGTTAGGGACTGCCATGGACTATTTCATCCATAGTAACCCCTTTTCCTCTTTTATTTTCAATTTTTAGCTTATTTTTTTGTTTTGTTGAATAAATTAGTCTCTCTTATGAGAGTTTCTCGAGCCCTGCTATAGGGATTTTAGTCTCGGTTGTGGAGATCTTCTTCTCCCTTATGGGAGGTGTGAGTCCGGTTTGTTTGTCAAATAACCACTCGTGAATCTCCAATTAAGACTGTTGGGTCAGACCCATCAAACCAAAGATTTAATTGCAGCTTAGAAAGGATGAAGACCTTGATGGCTTAAGTATAGGAAGGGCAAGTGGTGGGAAAAACCATTGAATCTGTTGGTAAATTATTTGGCTCTTGAGCTGCATCTTTGACTGCACTTGACTTCCCAAAACTTTGCAGATTACATGACAAATGGCAGCCACTATTTGCTGCTAAAAAGAGCCTCTGGAAGCGGTTTTTGCTAGGATGAATTCAGGATAACAAATTATTCTCTCGAAGGGTTATAGAAAATCTAGTTCTGCTGGTGAAATGGTTGCTGCACCGACTGCACACTGGACTAGTTAATCAAAGATGCGCTGCTACCCAGAGGGAAATGTATCTTGATCTTAACGCTCATAACGGAAATCATCCCTTAGTGGCTTATGTAATGCTATTATGTAGGAACGAAAACTGGTAACAATTAAATATAACTTATCTGATAACTGTGGCGTGAAAAGATCACTGCCCTTAAAGTTGAATTTTATGTGTTTCGAGTGCTGATGGAAGAACAAATCGAAAATGCCCTAGAATATTTCCCACAATTTTAGAGAAGAAAAGAAAGGAGAGAAGAAAAGTGTTTCGGCTTTTCTTGTGTTTTTTAAAGAAACCCTAAACCTCGGTAATTTAATACTGGCTTAAAACGGTCAAAAATCTGACAAAATGTTAACCCAAAAAGTTAGTTAAGTTTATTCCCCAAGGCCCATGGCCCTGGCCCGGTCCGGGCAGCGCGTGTGGTAACTCCACTCACCACATACCCACTAAAAGTCTCATTGCTACACAACTCAAAGGGTAGAGGAAGAGTAAATAAACCTTTACACTAACTTTTTCTTTCAATGTGGGACGAGAGACTCTTCACATTCTTTTGAAGCAAACTTTTGAGTTTCTAAAAGATCCTCTTATAAAGTCCAACAATGCTATATTCTTCTTCGTTCACTTAGACAGGAGTCACAATATCAATCAAAATACAAGTATTACAAATCATTAACTGAAAAAAATGATCACAGGAGCATTTCAAAAATAATACTGTATAAAACATAAACAACCAGGCTACCTCCTCTCTCTACCCACCCAAACCCCCCCCCCCCCGGTGCTCTCTTCTGAAGTTCATGTGATCATGACATTCTTAAATATTAACTTCTGGTTACACACCTGGGAAGCCCCGCATATGAGGCTACAATTGCAAGGATCAACGCCCCCAAACATGTAAGCATTATGGTCCAGCCAGCAATTTTTCGCCTCTTATCATCAAGTGAAGTAGCTGGATGTTTTAAAAAGATGTTACAACACAATACCAAAAGCATTATCTAAAATTAACCATGTAAATAAGACATGCGATCACAAAAATCTAAGCCTCAGTGGAATCCTCACACCAAGGTCACATATTGCTTACACGGCATTTAAATTTTAAGGGGCCAATATTGTCTAAGATAATAATAAAGATAATAAAATAGCTTCTGTATCACACTTAATTCACAATCTTACAAGTGAGAAGATGATTCCCGCAGTATTTAGCATTATCTTAAAACAATACACTAGTCTAAAATTATATTCAATAACTATGTTAAATCTGGTTATGAAGCTTGTGTCCATAGCTGAAGCCTAGGCAACTCAACAAGGGCTCTAATCTTCTACTTTAAAAGCCAATTTTAGTAACTATTTTAGGATATTTTACACTTACTACTACATTCCGCTGATTGCTTCAATATTAAAGGATGTCCAGCAGATAACTTTTCATTGTTAAGTAAAGGTTGAATTTCGTCCTTGGAACTGCCAACATGCTCTTTAGTACTTGGCCCATCAACCTCTTCAACATTCGAACCAAATTCCAATGAAGCAACACTTGTTGATGCCAAAAGTGATGTTGGAACTGGCACCTCATTGGGCGGAACATATCTGATTATCAGTAAAGATATGGCAACAATTGTGAACGACAAAAGAGTGCCTATACTAACCTGCACGAGACAGACGAATATTAGTAGAGTATCTAGTAATTCTTATTCTTGTATTATATTGGATTGAAGTTTCCTAAAGAAGTTGAGCATTTCTAGTTTTCAATTTGCTTAAATAAATAACTCAAAACATCAGCCAAGTTGATAAGAAGCAAATGGGATACCATTCCTGCCAGCTGGGACACATCCATGAAGAACGATAAAATTGCAGCAAAAGCTCCAGTCACAATTGTACTCTTCACCGGAACATGTGTATAAGGGTTAATGTCTGAGAAAAATGAAGGTAGCAAGCCATCTCTAGCCATTGCCATGAGGACTCGAGGCTTCAACAAAGAAAAATGGAGAGAAGTAAGCCAACAGTAAAGGATATATTTAATCTCCAACAAACTAAAATTATGAACCAAATATTCAAAACCAACACTGAAATATCAGATAGCAGTTAGCACCTAATAAAACAAACTTCTTGTTTGCAACATTATATGGAAATGATGGCTGACAGAGTAGGTTGTAGCCACTCCTTTTTAATACCCAGCATTTACTCAAAAGATATAGTATTCAAGAGTTTTTACTTTCTATTGTTACATCAGACACCAAGAAAGTGATGCAACCAGACGAAACGATCCAGATCATGCAATAAACTGGTTCCCACTTTTTGGTGATTCACAGTAGCAGTTTGTAAGTTATTTCCTCACACTACGAACCAGCTTAGTTCAGGCATCTTAGCAGCAGAAAGCTCCAATAAAGATATACTGAAATAGAAACATTATATGCATTGAACTTTAGTAACATGTTTCAACTTTTTGTTGACCTTACAAATATTTACATTTATTTCTAAATAACTCTCATGTTAATTTGTCCATAGTGGCCTCTAGATTGATGTTTTAACTCTGAAAAAATTCTAGTAATGGAGACAGTAACAATATCAGCTCTCTTCTCCTTGATTTTATTCTCCTATCACCCAATTTATCGCTCTTCGTCTTCTTTCCCCCATCAACACAGACCATCAAATTCTTTCTCCAAACCAATGATGATTACGATATATCTGAAGTTGATGAACTAACCATTTTATCATGGATGACCTTAAAACATGGAGGCTATTTTCAGATATCGAAAATTCTTAACTTCAGGATATCCTAAAGATTCCAACAAATTTATTTATTTCTGATCAACTGTTCACTACCAGGTCATCATTCACACTGGCACTTACTAGATGAATGGAGTAATTTGAATGGACCAATTTTTTGCTAATCAATGACATTTTTTTTCCCCACAAAATCATATTTGGGAGAATGCATTAAACATGTATTTTTATACTTCCTCCGTTTCTTTATAAATGCTACAAACTCACTTTCACGCACAACGAGACATACCTTTGACCATAAATATTTATAATTACATATAGTTGCAAATAGCAAATTACATTAAAACAAGTAATAAGGAACATATACTTGGTAAAAGAAAATTGAAGACACCTGTGTTTGGAGTGGGGCAACCCTTATTCAGGTCATTGATACGGAGTTGAATGATTTTCTAAACGATACATCACCTACTTCTCACCTGTGGTAGAAATGACCCCAACAGTGATGCACAAAGAGCTGTTGATGCTCCAATCGTGATTATATACCTTCACAATGAGTTGCATAGTTCTTATAAATACATAGCATTAACTCTAACAACGCAGCAAATGCCCAAAACTACGCAATATGTGATTAAGCATAACATGTAAGGATATCTTACGCTGCCCATTGCATCCCTTGACTAGAGAACGCAGAGGAAATAGGAGTGTCTGGGTCAAGCTCATAATATGGAATAAGACCAACAACAACTACTGAAACCAGCATGTACAATGCACAGCATATTAACAATGAAAAGGCTATACCCAATGGTAAATCTCGTTTCGGATTCTTCACCTGCAAGGAGAAAGCTGAATGTAAGTTGAGAATTACATGAAATATAAGATCATCAATAAATTGACGAAGTTCACAGTTCAAAACCGAATTTCTCTATAAAAGGAATCAGTTATACCTCCTCAGCAGCACTGGCAACAGCATCAAAACCAATATAAGAGAAAAAAACAGTAGCAGATCCAGCAAGAACTCCATTTATGCCAAAAGGGAAGTACCTATATATAGAAATGAAGAAACAAAATAGTCAACAGATCTAGTAGCACAAAGGCATTTAAATCATCCGAAAACACAAACAATGGTCCATGACTATTACCCATTTGGCAGCTCATAGCCAACCCATCCAGTTTTGAAACCTAGGTATCCCCCAGCGATTATAACAAAAAGCATAGCACATACATTTCCAGATGTCACAACAGCTTGTGCAACTGCACTCTACAATATCAAGTGATGTAGTTAATGAGGATGCCAAAAGTGAAACCCAATAGGGATAAATAAGATAATGCTCCTTTGAAGTAAATAGGAAATAAAATAATTCGAAATCATTACACATTACCTCCTTAATTCCAAGACACAAAAGCATGGTGACAATAATAACAAGAATTGCCGCACAAGGATCAACAACAACATCAAGAGCAGAAATATAGTGGCGTTGCAGCAAAGTAGGAAGGCTATCACCGCTACCAAGGAGCAAGACCTGATGGACATATGAAAGTTAAAGTAATTACAGAACGAAATCCATCAAGAGTTAGAAAAAAAGGCGAAGATAACCTAATGTACTCCTGCATCAAAATCATAGAGAAGTTTTCAAATAGAGGAAATGGTATATAAAACATCTTAATTTCACATCCATGTCCTCAACATCTAAAGCTTTTCTACACTGACAATATGAACAGCCCAGATATTAAATAAAGTTTAAGCTACTCCAGATCGAGGAAATAGAAGTACAGCCCGGCTATTGCAAAAACAAAAGGTCACAAATAAGCATCTATCTTCCTGATTTAAGCACATGGAAATCCATGTTCCTCATTCTTGATATGATATATCCTTCTTTTTTCTTTCAGCTAATTTTACTTTAACATTTGCTAATGCACGACTTCGACCATTAACACCTCTAATTATGTATGAGAAAATACAATAAAAAGTTAGAAATCTGGAAACTATATATTGAGACAAATAAAACAAGAACTCACATGATTATGTTCATTCTTGTTGATAAATAACCAAAGTAGGTCAAAGTACTTTATGAGAGTAGTGCCAAAAGTCCTAATGTTACAACTAAAAAAACACATGAAAGGGTTTTTTCTAGAAGTAATTAATTAATAAGAGATTTTTTCTCCACCATCTCAGCAGACACGCATTTCCTTCAAGAGAAGATGTCAACTTTACTTCCAACTGCTTCATAATCCAAGTACAACCCTTACCTAGAGTCTAGACTCAAAGAATTCCATGTACCTTCACCCTAATTAGAAGCAACACCGAGCCAGTAAACCATTCAATGTTAGAATATAATCATTTTCCTAAATCCATAAAAAGGTCAAAATGTCACAGCATTCTGAGAAGAAATTTATACTTGTAAGAATTATATTATTCAAATTAAATAGGCATTTTGTAGAAAGTTAACTCTGGCTGCATCATTAGACAGTCCGTATACGTGAGTTATTAATTCATATGTACCATACCAGATTTGGGGATATTCCACGGGCAATTGCAGAACCCCCAATCGTATACTCTAGCATCAAACACCAGCCAATCAACCAAGCTACACTGCAAATAGAGGGAAGTGATACTCTCAATACAAACCAGTTCATAGGCGACTTGTTACCACCAACAGTTAGGGTGAGGGGCTACTATATCATAGAACTTTCAGATTGCTTGCAAGTCATACCATTCTCCTAGTGAATTTGAATATTTTCAAATAAATGAGTATTAAGTAAACAAGCACTACCTATATCTTCACAATGAGCATATAATATTAAAGAGACTCACCCTTCTCCAACGCATACATATGAGTAATGATAGGCACTGCCCGCAGAAGGACACCGACTGGCAATTTCTGCATAGCACAATGCAGATAGAGCAGCAGCTACACCCGCGAACAAAAAAGATAGGGTAAGGGCAGGTCCAGTAGACTCTCTGGCAACAGTACCGATCAGAATATAAACTCCAGCTCCAATGGTCGTGCCAATGCCTAAATATTAAACAAATTAGTTAACAGCAAGACATACACGACATAAGAGTTAAAAAAACACGAGCTTAAAACAACAAATGAATGCCACCTCAAGCTGCTCAAAATTAAAGAGTAAATGTGATGATTGTAATGATAAAGTGTTTTGCTCGTAAATTTTGATGATTGTCATAATAAAGTGTTATGCTCTTAAATTTTGATGATTTTCATAATAAAGCTGCACTTGGGTGCATGTTTCTATTTGCGGAAGTCACCCAAGCTTAGTAAGATCCTCAATTATAAGATATTAGAATTACAATATACTCTGTAACACTGAAGTTGTTACAACTATTAAAGCACACAAATTTTCCTAAATACGGAAAAATTCGACCTTAAAGTCGAAACAAATCTTCATGCCCAAGTTTGAGCAACGAAGCAACCCCATGAACATTAGAGCAAGCCACAAAAGAAATTGAATACTCTATATTGGTTCACATTAGTTTGATTGCTAAGGCAACCCAAAAGAACTAAGAGTGCACTGCAATATGTTCTTTTAAACTGCAGTTTGCTGAACTGAACACTGAACCAAATAAAATTGCACTTGATAAATTAAGGTGAAATGAACATGGTATTAACAGCAAACTAATTAACTCCTACAATAAACAGCAGCAGCAGTAACAACAACAACCACTTAAAAATAAACCCAAGAAAAATTAAAACAGCAATTGATAAAAAAAAAATACAAGAAACATATAGTTTGAGCAGACGAAAACCCAGCAAAGTAATGGAAATAAAATGTTAAAATATGGAACAAGAAATAAATAATCTAGAAAATGTACCAATTGCGGTGACATGAAGAACAGATAACGCTCGAGCAAGTTGAGGTTGAGCACTAGTGGAAGAAGAATAGTTTGCATGAACTGAATCAACTTGTTTCTTCCTAATCAAACATTTGAACCAATTCCCACTTCTATTATCCATTTTATCTGAACATATCAATTTCAATTAGGAATAAATTATTACTCGAATCAAAATTAAAGGTGCTGTAACTCAGTAATGGTTTAAAGAATTGGAAGTGGACATGTTGAAAAGATGAAGCAGTAGTATGGAACTTGTCTAGCTGAATTGTAGGTAGGTACAGTATGCTACTGAGATATTTATCTGTATATGATGAATTGATGATGAGTTGATGAGTATTCAAGTTTATCCTTCTGTTTGTTACTCTTATTTTAGTATCGCTCGTTTATTATTTTTGGGTTCGAGACTTGGAGTGTGCAATCAAAGATGTGTGTCAAAGACTCTGTCCATTTGCAACAGGTATTGCTAAATTTTGTTTTGGGCCCCACCGGTGATCTCATGGTAAGATGAAGAGCCATAATGACATCTCTTGTCGGTTAACTCAATCGACGTTTGGGCCAGACACCTCTTCCAAAGAGTGACGTCTTATTTTTACTTATTAATTTCTTGTATTTTTTAGGGAGAGGTGGTACCTCAGTGGAATACCACCCTAAATTACAAGGTATTGCCTAGGGTTCACATCTTTATCCCAACAATATGTTGGAAAATTTGCTTTTGGATTGTTTAGCTTGTACCAAACCTTTGAGCTGGTGTGTAAGGGTTGGTCTTTGGACCAATTATCTTTCTTAATAAAAAAATCCCCTGTATTTTTGTACAAAAATACATGAGTTTGTTACCCCCAATCCCTCCTCCCCCTTTTCCTTTCTTTATACCCCCACATGTCCTATGTTTTTCACACTAAATTCACCCCTACTTTCTTTATTCACTCCTCGTTTTTCTCTTTCCTAAACTTTATCATAACATATAAAAATAGTAGGATCTCCGGCATTGACATGCAATGACTAGCATTGACCAACATTGACTAACGTTGACCAATCAGAGACAACCAACTCTATCATCATGGCAGGCAATGTAAGTTCTTTTCGCCTATAAACGTAGTTAAGCGCCTAAACTAGACGTTCGACCACTTGGTCAGGTGCCCAATTCAGATGCCTAATCTTTTGGTCAGATGCCTAATCTAGACACATGATCCTTTGGTCATGCGTCTAACTAATTTAGACGACTAACCAGAGGACTAGGCATGTAAACAAGGCGCCTGAGTGCAGGATTTGAAATTTTATTTATTTTCTTTTGTAAAAGCATTTTTAATATTCTTCACTGATAGAATTTTAGCCTAAAATTTTGAACTATCATATGTAATTTTGGAAATAGGTGGAAATATAAGTAAATAGTACTCCCTTCGTTTCATTTTAATCTACACACTTTGATATTTTACACTATTCACAACTTTCACTTTGACCATCATTTGTGATTTATACGCGGATGAAAATATAGTCATGTGGGATCTTGTTAGATTCATCATAACATGTATTTTATTAATATTTACTTTTTATGATTTTTACAAATACAAAATAAAGATATATGTCTTTAAAGTTTTGCATTGGCATGCGTAAAAAGTGTAAGTGTGTAGATTAAAATGAAACAGATGGAGTAGAATATATGTTCACATGATAGAATTTTCTAAGTTCATATTTAAATAAAATATATTTACAATGTTTATATCTACTAAATTATATTGTTATGTGTAGATTTATTATCTTGTTTATATCTAGATTTATTATATAAAGTATATCTAGATTTTATAGCTTAAAATTTTGATTTGTCTATTTTTTTTATCTATTATATGTAATTATATTGAAAAGCTTAAAATACTTTCGAATATTTGTAGTTTAATGTAACTGTAGCTTGTGACTTTCAAAATATAACATAGTAGATATTGTTTCGGGTAAAAACTTGTATTATGCGAGATGGATCGAGATTAAGGTTAATGAGGGTCGGATGCTCGAAGATTACTGAGAGACCTGCACAAGACGAGAGTTAGACTACCCCGGGGGTGGATCCGGGATCGCCCCTCCGGTGATCAAGTCAGTTGATGTGTATTAATTGGGATTTGTGAGGTAGTTTGTCTAGAAGTTATTACCTTAATAAATGGGGATCTGCTCCATATTTATAGGTGTTGAAATGTGTGAAAATGTCCCTGCCAGGCTGCATAGGATTCAAGACGGGTGGGTCCCACTGAGGGCTTGCCATGCTGGCAGAGGGATTCGGAACATGTGGTGGCCCACTGAGGCTTAATAGGCCCAAACATTTACCCCACGCGAAATATGTGGAAGAAGCCGCTTTTGATACCACGTGTTTTGTGGAAGATACCAAAATGCCCTTCGTGACTAGGTGCCTAGCCTACCTCGAGGGAGTGAAGGACCTCGCTCGAGGTTTTCCTGGGGTCAATGAGCCCCAAGTAACTCGAGGGGGTAAATGACCTCGCTCGAGGTCGCCCAAGGGCAAATGAGCCCAGGTAACTCGAGGGAGTGAAGGACCTCGCTCGAGGTTTCCTTAAGGCCAATGAACCCCAGGTAACTCGAGGGGGTAAATGACCTTGCTCGAGGTTTCCCAAGGGCCAATGAGCCCCAGGTAACTCGAGGGAGTGAAGGACCTCGCTCGAGGTTTCCCTGGGGCCAATGAGCCCCAGGTAACTCGAGGGGGTAAAGGACCTCACTTGGGGTTTCCCAGGGGCCAATGAGCCCACTGCTCATCTTTGCTCGAGGCTGTTCTAGGGGCTATTGAGTCCTGTGTAGCTCGAGGGAACGCTTATCCTCGCTCGAGGCTGCCCAGGAGCCGATGAGCCCTAAGCAACTCGGGGGGGTAATAGCCCTCGCTCGCGGCTATCCTGCGGTCAATGAGCCCCAGTCAACTCGAGGGGCATGACACCGATCTTGACGGGTGTCGACCTCGACGGTGGCGACGGCCGAGATATCCTTCACTCGATCTGGGTGGAGTGCCTCAATGTAGGTCTTTGGCCTCCATCCGAGCATAAATTGCCCGGGGGAGTTAGGGCTCCGGCGAGGAGATGCTTTCAGGGTGGTGCAGCTGCACTTCGACACTGGATTCAGCTGGACTTCGGTCAAGTCCGAGGAGTTTGCGGAGACTGGTCCAGGGAGCTGGTGACTTTTGGCCTGTTGAGAGGCCCAATTCCTCATACTTTTGAGGGATTCCTGAGCCCGTCGGATGTTAACCGTCCTTTTCAGGCAATCTATATAAACAGAGGTAAGTGCTTTATTTTGTCTCATTGTACGCTCTAATTCTTTTGAGATCTTGCACTCCTCTTCGTATGATCTCGAGAGCCTTGAAGGTTGGTTGCTACACTTCGAGTCGGGGACGAATCTCGAGAGCCCTCTTAATCAAGGTACGATGTTATCCTTTTGCTTCTTTGTTTAACTTTCTAATGGACCATTGTGGATGGAGCCCCCTGTTGAAGGATACTGGGGGAACCTCATCTAGCTCGGGGACCCTTTCTCCCTTGTTAGAACCTTTGTTCGATGGGATACTAATAGGGGGGTTCCCGTGGTGTCCGTGGCCTTCGAGTATCTTGATCCCACTCAGGTCTTCCACGCTCTACCGTACTCGAGTGACGGTGCGTCTATAGTTTCTGACGGGGGGGAGGAGTTACTTAGATGATCTTCTCGATAGCCAGGTTGTTCGAGTGATGGAGGGAAGCAGTGAGGGCAACTCTCTCGCCGCGAGCACGAGTGGCAGAGATGAGGAAGTTGTGACTCTGCCTCGGGGGATAGCTCACTTCCATCTTCGAGGGCCTTTCATGGACTTTCTGACGGGGAATCTCTGATTCCTCCAGAGCTCTTATTTTATTAAGCACCTTTACATACCGGAACCCACAGAGACTGTCTGTACCCCTCCGACGGGATGCATTGCTCTGTATAAGGCGCATCTCGAGCTGGGACTGAGGTTTCCGCTGGACCCTTTCATAGTCGAGGTGCTTTCCTCCTATGGTCTGGCTTTATGCCAGCTTATGCCCAACAACGTAGGCTCGATGGTGGGCTTGCGGGCTATCTGCAATATGATGGGTGTAAAGCCTTCCTTAGTCCTTTGTTGGAATATGGTAAAGCTTGTCATCATGTCTTCCACCTCAAATGGAGAAGGCTGGTGGAGCTTCCAGGTCCGTCACCCCTACAAGATCGTTGGCGTCATACCCTCGAATCAACAGTTCTTTCGCACCGAGTTTATGTATGTATACCGGGCCGAACAGTGGGATTTTTCGGTGGCTCCCCTACTCGAGGGCCCAAACTTTTGGTTGAATAGATCTGTACCTCGAATGATAGAGGATGAGGCTAGGGTAGCCATTTATTGTCAGTGCGTCACCGTCATCGAGAGGGGTGATCGAAAGCAAGTTCCTCAGTACTGGAATCCTGCTGCTGATGACCTGAGCAACGAGCACTTCCGGTCAGCGATGGGGTTGAGCCCCGCCTATCCCCAGGGTAGGGACTTTGTGAGCTTAAGGCATTCGACCGCTATTTTTTTATTTAAAATGATTCTAACTATTTTTGTATTGTCTTGCAGTCATAGCCCTTCAAGAACTTAGCGACGAGATGCAGAAACGGATGACCGCAAATCAGAGGGTCCAGAAACAGCTTCGACTAAAGGTGTCGAAGGGAGAAACGCGGGTACCTCGAGCCCCAAAGGTAACCTTCGCTTTTCTTGTATTATTGCACCATGTTATTCTATTCCCTTTAAATCTCACTTTTGCAGGACCCCTCGAAGAGGCCAAAGGTTCGCCCTCCTACTACTTCCGCCATTGTCACCCCTCGAGGGACGGATGAGAGGAGGGAGGTGGCTAAGGAGGATGCCCCTAGGCCAAAAGGGGATGCCCGTAGACCAAAAGGGAAATCCGTTGAGGTGCTGGAGGCAGGGGAGATATCTCCTTCTCTAGGGGATAACTCTCCTGCTGCGAAAAAGAGAAAGACCTCTGACCCGGAAACTGACACCCGAAACTTCACTGAGAAGACCACCATCGAGAAGGCTGCCCTTTTTGATTCGGTGGTAAAGCGCTTCATCTCGAGGCCGGACATAAAGGTCATTCGAGCACTCTCCGAGGAGGAGGAGGTCGAGAAGCTTCATTCTTCTTGGATTGACGTAAGTTAGTCATCTTTGACCTGCTTGTTTTCTATTATGATCTAGTGCTAATATTTTCTCATCTTTCAGCACTCGATTCGTATGGCGGTGATGAGTCATCGTCATAAAACTCACCAGTGCATTACCGCTGGTGGAATCTACCAACTGATCTATCCTAGGCAAAGGGTAACAGTCCTTTGGGCATGCTCTGTTCAAATTTGTAAAGTCAACGCACATTCGCCATTGTCCGCTGGCCTTTTTGACCATTACCACATTCACCAGTCATTTAGGATAGTCGCATGGCTCAATGAATCAGCCGCTATTACACTACTACAAAAAAGCCGAAAGAGACCCCCTAAAATCTCATTTAGAGACCACACGAGAGGTGGTCTTCAGCTCACAGGTCTCTCAGGATAAATAACCACTTATTGCGAGTGGTTTCTTAATTTGATAGAAGAGACCACTTCATTAAAATAAGTGGTTATTTATGAATTTAAATAGGGAAAAAAGAAGAAGGATAAGGCGCCACATTTTACAGATAGGTGGTCTTTTTCATCTTACAAAGAAATCATTTTTAATATGTAGGTGGTCTTTTTAATCATTCCTGAAAACACCACCTGAAAGGAAAAGGTGGTCTCTTTAATCTTATTTTTTTTAAAAAAAATTTCAATATTATTATACGCTTCTCCAATCCGTTTCACCTGCTTCATGCATGTCTTTCATAATCTACAAGTAATTTACATATATATAGAAGATCTAGGCACTCGTATTGAGATAATTCAAATGATTTTATAATTGAATACCTTTTCATTCATTAATATCATTCACTACAAAATCCCATGTATATCAATATATTGTTAGAAGATTCCAAAAATTCATCTAAGTTATATATATAAAAAATAGAGCACCTAGGCCTGTTCCTTTCGATTCATGTGCACAAACTTAAAAATATAGCTCCTAAAATTTCAAGCAATATGTTATATAACAAGTAAAAATATATATTATCTCAAAATTCCTCCTCCTCCAGCTTGTTTATGCTTGTGCGTATGAGCTCGGCCAAGTACTGAAAAGAATAAAATATATGCATTAAAAATAGAATACAACCAAGTAGGACAAAGAATGCTACTTTACTAACTTTGTTCCATAATATCATCTTTTCACACACTCTATAAGTGCAAATAGAAAGTAGGAAACGAACCATGCCATAAGTTGATCAATATCCATATCCCTCCTGACGCTGTGGTATTGGCTGCTGGTAACCATAGTTCTCTTCACCATATGGTGCAGCTTTATTATGATAACCATCATTGTTGTTGTCAGTATCAATCTACGTCTTAGCAGCTTGTTCAGCTTCTTCCTTTTCTCTATTCCATTGCTCAATTTTTGCACGCCTCTCTTTGCTTCCTTCCCTAATGGGGAATCTCTCTCCTACCAGCAGGACTTCCGCTTCTTCCATGCTTGTGAGGACTACTGCTCTTATGTCTCGTGCTCCGACTCTCATAATAGCTATCCCTATTATCATATGTTTTGCTACTATGACTATGCCCATGGTGGCGATCGTCATAATCATAGCGTCTGTGTCTGAATGGGCTTATGCTTTGGCTTGTGCTGCGTCATCTCTTATACCTCCCGAATAGCTGACTTCACAACTCTCTAACCACATAAAAGTAATGAAACCAACCCATGTTTCAGCACTAAATATTAATGAAACAGTCTTAATAAATCACCATTGAGTTTACCTGTTAATCTTCTTCAGATGCATGAAGTTACAATAACCACCACGATTGCAAGTGTTCTCTTCATATTGCCTGCAAGTGGCTTCACGAAAACCTGTGACTGGAGAGAAATCGACAATGATGGGACGACCTACAATGCACATTGCAGGTACAATTGCATTGAGTTAAACTCTAAGATTTTTTTAAAAAGGCTTCCAAAATAGAATATTCACCATCAGAAAGAATCTTACCAGAATAGAGTCTCCTAGTCAAATTACGAAGAGCATCAGCAACTTGCTCTTCTTCCAGATATTGAATATAGACATTGCCCACCTGCCAAAGATTGGATATAACAGCATAACTAAGATCAACAATGATTTCGGAATATGGCCAAACAACTTACATTACAAGCATTATAGTAAGAAGATACCACAACAAGCAAAACAGTTAAGTATAGTAACAAACAACAAAAGTCAAAAATCATAAACACACAAGCATTAAACAACCTAAAAACTATAACATTACAAGATTGAGACATTTTCTTTGCTTGTGTTTCTTCCTTGTGAATTAACAGAAATTGTTTGAACAAGAAGTCAATTGCAACTTCACTCCCTCTATCAATCAGAATCTTCTATCATATTTTATCTCTCATCTTTAGTCCCAATCTCTCCACCTATGGGCCGTCAGCTAACTAATCTAGACATGGAGGATCTCTGCTAGTTACCAAGACAGAGTGCTATCCTTCAAAGTTAAACAGGTCTTTAAACTATAATACTTACAACTAAAAATCACGTTATACAAGCAAATAGAACCAGAGAAGGGAGAAAACAATCCCCTTCTATGTATAGAAAGCAACAGTCAAATCAGCTTAAAACAACTCCAATTCATCATAATTTCCCTAGCAATCAAAGCAACAGGATAAACCAATAATATTCATAAAGATAAAAACCAATCAAAGAGCTGAATACATCATGCTTCACTCAGATAAATTATAGTAACTATCCGAACAACATGTTATTTTATCATATACATTCCTAAACCAATGCTACCATCTTAGAAGATGGATTTATGGCTGCATGGTGCATGCGTATATCAATCAAAATCACCAATTAACAAGCAAGATTAAACCACTACATACATTAATCATGTTGACTGGTCACTCCAACTCAACTTTATCATTGTTTTCCCAGCAATAACAATACTAAGGATAAAACTATATCTTCATAGAACTGAAAGAAATCCAAAGAACTCAATAAACAATATATCATACGTCAATCACATAGATCACTGTAAACTATGCTATCAACACATGATTATCGTTATATATAAACTCCTAAACTAATTTTTCAAACGAAATAAAGTTTTTAGGGCTAAAATAAAAACCGAAAGAGAAATACAAACTTAAAATCATCAATATAACAATGGACAAGCAAAATTTCCCACTACAAAAAAATTGCAGATTTGTATACAAAAATACCTAAATTAAGTCGAATTGCAGCTTCAATTGCTTCACAATAATCATGGCAAAGAGTTCAAGTACAATGAATATATACAAAAAAAACATGAATTCCAATAAAAGAAATATGGTAATTCAATTACCCTAACAAACAAGTAAGAGTTCGAAATGAATCAATAATTACCGGAATGATTTTCGATTGGCGATGAAATGGCGTGATAGTGATAGGCAGTGGCGTGGTGGTGATAGAACAAAGTTGCTTGGAATAGGGACAGAATTCGCACGAAGACGAGTAGACTGGCGAAGGAAATGACCGGTGAATTCATGGGGACTGGTGAAGGTAGCCGGCGAATGAATTTGGGGTAGGTTTTCCCACAAAATTCAGGCGGTTCTTCTCTCTTCTACCGAGACCTGGGACGAAGAGGGAGATCTAGAGATGTGATGAAAGTAAATGAAATTAGGGATTTTTAGAATAGAGTATGAATGTTTTTTCTTTTACCTTTTTTTTTTCTTCTGAATACTAAAGTTATTATTGCTTCAAGACTATATACAGTTATTAGTGAACTATATACACCCACATGGATGAAAAAATATTTTTAAAAAGGATATAAAATCAAAATCACCACTTAATAGGAATAAGTGGTTTCTTTAATATTGGAAACTTTTGAGAAGGTTCAAAAAAACCACCTTTTAAAAAAAGAGGTCTCCTTTATCATGTTATAACAGACCACCTTTTTAACAAATTAGGTGTTTTTAGATGAGTAATCACTTATGTCATTAAGGAGGTCTCTCATAGGTGATACTTTTGCATATATTTGTACGCTTCATCTCGAGGCCGGACATAAAGGTCATTCGAGCACTCTCCGAGGAGGAGGAGTTCGAGAAGCTTCATTCTTCTTGGATTGACGTAAGTTAGTCATCTTTGACCTGCTTGTTTTCTATTATGATCTAGTGCTAATCTTTTCTCATCTTTCAGCACTCGATTCGTATGGCGGTGATGAGTCATCGTCATAAAACTCACCAGTGCATTACCGCTGGTGGAATCTACCAACTGATCTATCCTAGGCAAAGGGTAACAGTCCTTTGGGCATGCTTGGTTCAAATTTGTAAAGTCAACGCACATTCGCCATTGTCCGCTGGCCTTTTTGACCATTACCACATTCGCCAGCCATTTAGGATAGTCGCATGGCTCAATGAATCAGCCGCTAGCAACTTATCCACTTCTTCTTTAATTGCTCTATTTTTCTCGACCGAGAAAGCCCTCTTCTTTAGCTTTACAGGGCGGACTACGCTATCGACATTTAGACGATGGACCATTACGGCCGGGTCTATTCCCGACATCTCATCCGTCGAGAATGCAAAGACGTCTGCATTTTCTTGGATCATTAGCTAACATCTCTTACTTAGTTTCTTCGTCTGGCTTTGGTCTCGGCTCATCTTCTAGCCGAGACTCAAGATATTCCATTAAAACCACTTCGACCTCCTTCCCACCTATCCCATCAACTTCTTTTTCCTCAGCTTGTGCCTTTCTTTGAGCTCTTCTTTGCTTTCTTGATGGCGGGTCAAGATTTTAAATTGGGACTCTTTAGGCGGGCTGGTTCAACGTCGTTAAGTAACATGACCTCGCCATCTCTTGATTCCCCTTCAACTTTGACATTACTCCTTCATTGGAGACATACAACATTGTCAGATGATAGGTTGAGACGACCCCTGGACGTCATGAAGGAAGGGATGCCCTATGATGGCGTTATATGCCCCTAAGACGTCTACTACTGGAAACTCCACCATGACGTCTCTGGACGTTTCGTTCTCCCAATACTCGCCAGGAGTGTAATCAGCCCCCCCGGTACCACCGATGCTCCTGTAAACCCAATAATTGGGTATCTGACTGGCTTCAAATACTCCCGGCTAATCGTCAGTTTTTCGAACGTTGACAGATAAAGAATGTTTGCAGAACTGCCTCCGTCCACCAAAATTTTATGGATTAAGTAGTTTGACACTTTCAGAGTGACCACTAGCGGGTCATTGTGAGGGTAGACAACATGCTTAGCATCCTCCAGGGTAAATGACATTGTCGGCATTGCTGGCAGCTTCTTCAATGGTAGACTTTCGTTGAAGTTTACATGATGCCTGAATTCCTTTAGGCTGGCCTTTGCTCCGCCTACATTGCCTCCATGAATCGGGCCGCTACTAATAACGTGGATCGCACTGATCCGCGATTGTACATTCTAGTTTACGGGTTTGACGAAGTCTCCTTCCCTAGTCTGAGCTTTGTATTGGTTGAAATAACCTCTTCGTACCAAATCCGCCAAATCATCCTTCAAATGCCGACAGTCTTCAGTCAAATGTCCGTGATCCCCATGGAAATCACACCACTTGCTCTTGTCGCGGTTTTTTGGGACATTTGCTTTGGACGCTGCCATTTATCACTGTCCTTATTCATCAAGTATACCTGGCTTTTGGAGGTGGTGAGTTGGGTGTCCACGTCGAATTTTTCTTTGCGTTCGCCCTTCTCAAGACCGCTCCCTTCTCGGTCGTTTCTTTCACGATTGTTCCCCCTTTTTACCACATTGGACTCTTCCCTTCTTTCATCTCGGCCACGGTCACTCTCGCGTCCCTTGTCTTTTCTCTGCCTGTCTTCCCTTTTCTTTTCTGGCTCGCGATTGCTCCACGGCCTTATCAAATTCTTTCCCTCTTATGAAATCGTTGGCTCGCGATTGCTCCACGGCCTTATCAAAAAACCCGACATTTAATTACTTTATGTTTGCAATGAATATATAACATTATCTCGATTTATGAACCACTAAAAAAGGTTGGTTGAGATGGTAAGGACAAACTTCTCTTTGCAAGAGGTCGGATGTTCAAATCTAGTGACAAACAATATTTATTTTGTAAGATGACGTAGCGATTTACATGACACATATGTGGCGCATATATAGTGAATAGTGCCATGTGGCACCGTTAATTTGTAACAACCCTGAATTTCCAATAATTCTAAAAACAACTTAATATAAATAAACTCGAATATCAAAAGGTGCTAATACGCCGCGATAATTATTAATAATGACCGCAAGGCTAATGGTTCTAATTAAAACAATAATAATAAGTTTTAACTAATTATTACAGACCAACTAAATAGAATGTTGATTAATTATTACAAACCATAATATAAATCTTATAGTAAAATAAGTAACAGCGGAAATCTTATTAACTCAAAAGAGAACCAACGCACTCTTTAACCCCAACCAGAGTTAACTATGTTCAAGTCCCTGCACATTAAACACTATAATATCAGCCAAAGGCTGAGCAAGATTTAATATTGTAATAAAAGAAAACTATTCAATGTGCAGGTACGATATATAGGAATATTTTACAAATTCATTTAATAGTTGTACAAAAATATTTGTAATATATTAACTCTCTAATAACCTCAAATTCAATCTTTCTTTCTTTCTGAACTATTCTATAAAACTTTCAATTATAACCTTTCGTAATCTGTGAGTAGGAAGCAACGTTAAAGGTCTAGTTAGCTAGCTAGGCTCACTAGATAAAACACACCAACGTCCCTAGTATGCATACCCCTTACTTGGTAACCTAACAAAAAGGAAGACAATTGGCAAGAGTATTGATCAACATACTTCCGACTACTATATATAATGGTTGAGACACTGTAAACTCAACATACATCCAAACTCAGAGAATACCGCATACCGGAAACCCCACAATAAAACTCTATAAACCCTCTTAAGGGTGAGGAACTTTATCCTTTCAAAATCTCAACTTGGTAACATAGAGGAACTTCCTCCTTCCAATATAAATCTCATTGACTTTTCTAAATCTCAATATTTAAACATTGTAAGTAAAAGGATTTCACTTTGACAAAAACAATGGCAAATAAATATAAAACATAACTGGACACGTTTAGTAAGAAATCTTACCTTATAAGTAACCATAGTTAACAAAAAAACTCAACCTCTAGTCAAAAGGGCTCTTCTATAAATTCAAAATCTACAATATAATAACATAGGTAGTATAAGTCACTTGTAGTATTCCCAGACTTATAACTATACTACATAATCTAAAATAATACTACTCTTATTATTGTATAAACACTTTAGTCTAATGGAATTTGTTAAAATTAATCAATCGGCGACCAAGCAAAGTCCAACAATAACAATGCCAACCATATAATCCTACGTCACTTTCAATCTCTATATACTAATTTTAAAGTATATATAATAGAGTAAAAATTTAAAGCAGAAAAATAATAAATAAACCAGCTCTAAGTGAATTTAGTTACTATAGTGATGCCCGGAGTAGTCATCCACTTGCAAATATATAAATCTAAGCTGTTGACTAGAAATTGCTGCAATCTAATAGATTTACTGCTTGAACTTTGTAAATTGATCACATTATAGAACCATTATAGCTAATGCTATGCTATGCTATGCATCAAAATATATTACGCACTTATTAACATGGTCAAAACACCATTATATTATGTAGATTCCATTAAACTAACAAACTAACGTCAATAGTAACTTAGGACAATCTCTGAAAATAATTGATTTGCAAGCAGTACTATATAGAGTAAAACATAACCCAATTATATTAACATGCTTTAACTCAAATTTACCCCAATTCAATTTATCTCAAGAACCATAAATTGACAAAATCCCAATTTGAAATTAATTAAGCCAAAACTGAAATTAAAACATGACAAAGATTCTTACTTGATTAGGGATAGTAATAAGGGTGATATTCCTCACAAAAAGAACTCGAAAATATTTTCTTTGATCCGATTTCTCGACCCGAAACGCAAGCCCAAGAACACATTTTTCTTCTTCAAAAACAAATCCACAAATCGAGAGATGATGAATCGAGGTTGATTTAATGATGGTTTGTGTATGATGATGATTGATTGAATTCTTGTAGATTTAATTTGATGGAGCCATGGAGGCAAGAACTTGGAGAAAGAAAATGAAAGAAAGATGGAGTACAGAGGAAAAGAAAAAAAACCGTGGGTTCCAAGTTCTATTTTTTTTCTTTTTCCCTTTCTTTTTGTTTTCTTTCTTTTGCTTTCTTTCTTTTATATTTCCAATTTTATTTCTCCCTATAACACTAATATGATAAGTTTTGGGTTCTAACTTAACCTAGTAAATTAGGAGTTTGTTTTGACCACTTTTAAGACAAAGTCAGATGAGAAACAAAAATATATATATTTGATAAAAAAATATTTTAAATTATTTTAAACTAAAATAATATAAATAATTACTAAACAGTATAAAAATACGGGGTGTTACAATCTACCCCCCTTAAAATAAGTTTCGTCCCGAAAGTTAAAGTATTACTCACATGATCAAATTATACTCTTGTTTCCAAAAACAGCTCACGAACTTTATCATAGGAATCATCGTAATATATCAAGTAGGGAATGAAAGGCTTTATCAAAAAACTTTCAATCACTCATGCAGAAAATTATTATGAATTCTACCCCCCTTAAAAAGGGGTTACGTTTATTTACATGAGTGAAGAAATGGGGATACTTAAGACGCATCGCATCCTTAGCTTCCCAAGTAGACTCCTCAGAAGTTGTGGTTTGACCACAACACCTTTACGATCTTTGTCTCACCTGTGCGAGTCTTTCAAACATTGTGATCTAGAATCTGAACTGGAAACTCCTCATAAGTCATGTTATCCTCTAACTGGAGAAACTCTAGCTGTAGCACATGCGAAAGGTCACTAATGTATCACCGCAACTGAGAAACATGGAACACTTTACGTGCACGATCAACGCCCGACGGCAACGCCAATCTATAAGCCACCTCTCATATTCTCTCTAGAATCTCATACGGGCCAATGAACTTAGGGCCAAACTTGCCCTTCTTCCCAAATCACATAACTCCTTTCATAGGAGAAGCTCTAAGCAACACCTTTTCTCCCACCTGAAACTCCTAATGGCGACGATGCTTATCACCGTTGCTCTTCCATCTATCTTACGCCGCCTTCATTTTCTGCTGGATAAGCTTTACCTGCTCGGCAGTCTCCTGAATCATCTCTGGACAAATCACAACTGACTTACCAATATCACTCCAACATAAAGGAGTACGACAACGCCTACCATACAAAGCTTCAAATGGTGCAATCTGAATGGTAGAATGATAGTTGTTATTATATGAGAACTTAATCAAAATAAGCTTATCCTCCCATGAGCCCTGAAACTCTAAAGCACAAATGTTTGAATAGTGGGCTCTGTCTGACCATTTGTAGCAGGATGAAAATTGTCCTCATCTTCAACTTAGTGCCCAAAGCTTCCTGAAGCTTCTGCCAAAAGTTAGATAAGAATCTGCGATCCCTATCCGAAATAATGTCACTCGGAATACCATAAAGTCTAATCACGTGCTCTCTATAAGCAGTAGCCAATCGTTCATGCTTCCAAGTATCCTTCATGGGAACAAAATGAGAAGACTTGGTAAGACGGTCCACAATAATAACCCAAATTATATTATTCTTCTTTGGTGTCCTCGAAAGTCCACAAACGAAATCCATTGAGATCGAGTCCTATTTCCATGCAGGAACCTCTAAAGGTTGAATCATCCCCTGAGGCCTCTTGTGGTCACTCTTGACCTTTTGACAAGTCAAGCATCTCTAGACATACTTAGCAACATCCGTCTTCATATGAGGCCACCAAAAAGTCTGCTTGAGATCCTTGTACATTTTATCCCCTCCAGGATGAACTGAATACTGTGCTTAGTGAGCTGATTCTAAGATCTCTTCCTTCAACTCAGGAACATTAGGAACATACCATCTCCCCTTGAATCAATTGACAGGCTCATTAGCTTGCTTGTCCTTTAAAAATTGATCATGTTCTTGTGCTTTCTTGATCTCATCATACAAAGTGGACTGAATCATAAGAGAGTTAAGCTAAGCTCCTAATTGCACTATCTCCACATCAAGATTCTGAAACTTCTCTCGAAGACGATTCCTCGAACGCATGGTCTGCAAACAATGAGAGGATTTCCTACTAAGTGCATCTGCAACAACGTTAGCCTTACCCTCATGGTATTGGATCTCCATGTCATAATCTTTGATCAGTTTTAACCATCTCCTCTACCTCATGTTCAGCTCTCTCTGAGTGAAGATGTATTTCAGACTCTTGTGGTTCTAAAATATATTGAATGATGTGCCAAGCAGATAATGACGCCAGATCTTAAGTGCAAAAACATCATATGTCAATTCTAGATCATGCGTCATATAATTCAACTCATGGTTCTTCAGTTTCCTAGAAGCGTAAGCAACAACCTTTTTATCCCGCATAAGCACACAACCAAGACCATTCTTCGAAGCATCTGTGAACACTTCGTACTCAAGGTTACCATCAGGTAAAGTCAACACAGGAGCTATGGTGAGACGCTCCTCCAAAATCGGGAATGCCTTCTCACAATCATCATCCCAACACTAGTATCCTTCCTCATCAATGCAGTCAACGATCGAGCTATTTTCGAGAAGTCCTTTACAAACCTCTTATAATAAACTGCCAAGCCAAGGAAACTGCGAATCTCAGTCACACTCTTTGGAGTAGGCCATTCTAAAACAGCTTGGATCTTTTATGGATCAACTGAGACACTCTCCAGCCAAAATTCGCACTTGGAGAACTAAGCATATAACTTATTCTCCTCAATACCTGCAGAACAGTGTGAAGATGCTCTTCATGCTCACTAGCATCGTTTGAATAAATCAGTATATCATCTATGAATACCACCACAAATTTATCCAAGTACGGTCTGAAGACTCGATTCATCAAGTCCATGAACACTGCTGGAGCATTAGTCAACCCAAAGGGCATCACAGTAAACACATAGTCCCGAGCTCTCTGTAGTCAATGTATAGACGAAAACTCCCATCCTTCTTTTTTCACAAACAAAATAGGTGAACCCAATAGAGATATACTAGACCGAATGTAGTCCTTATCAAGCAACTCTTTTAATTGAGCCTTAAGTTCTTTCATTTCAACAGGCGCCATTTTGTAAGGAGGCTTAGAAAAAGGTCCAGTTCTGAGCATCAAGTCAACACTAAACTCAACATCACGTCTCAGAGTCATGACGAGAATGTCATCAGGAAAAACATCTACAAACTCATTGGCAATACGAACATCTTCAACACGTGGCTCTTTCTGACTAGTGTTGTGAATATGGCACGAGTACATAGGACAACCCTTCCTCAAATAGGAGTTTATAGTCAAAGCAGAAATGATTTTCAAAGAAGACCCTCTATAAAACTCATGGACTCCACTAGGACCAACTACATACAATTTTTTCTTCTCACAATCTATCTTGACTTTATGCTTACTAAGCCAATCCATCCTAGAATTACATCAAAATCATGCAAATGAAAAGCTATCAAATTAGCTACTAGGGTGGTACTATCACACATAATAGGGACATCTAGATACAAGTTATGATCACACTAGAAGGAATAGAGATGTCTAAATCACAAGTTCTAGAGTTCTCTAACCCTAACTTTTTCACAAGAGGTTCAGACACAAAAGAATGAGAACCACCAGAATCAAATAGCACATCTACAGACATCGAATGAATAGAAAAAGTACCAGTGAACACGTTGCCCTTGGTGTTTGCCTCAGTTTGGTTCATCACATGAACCTGTCCAGTGTTTCTCCTCACATCACCTCTATGTGACTGAGTAGCATTTGCAGTCCCTCCATTGCGACTAGGTGCAGCGTTCCCTGGAGTAGAAAGCGCAGGACGACTGTTGTTACCATTCTGGGGTCTCTTATCTGCTTGTACCCCATTCCTCGAACTCATCTCAGGCCTGAAGTTCCTAGATCTTGGGTTAGGAAAGCATTCATAAGCACGATGCCCCTTCCTCCCACAATGATTACAGTCCACCAAATTACCATCACAATCCTTGCCGGGTGGTTCTCACTATAAAGTTTACAATAGAAAATTCGATCGGTCCTCTGGTTCTGACCGTATGGCTGGCTACGGGAAGGAGTGGAGTTCTGATTGTCCTTAGAGTACTGCTGACTGGAACCTCCCTTATTATAGTTACCACCAGAATCACGGTTCCCAAAGTTTCAATCTTTATTAAAACCCCCTCTACCTTTGTTGTAACCAGTGGAACCAGATCTATCACCCTATTCTGTCGCATGAGTAGACCCTGCTGGAGTGGATTTCAACTTCTTTGCAGCTATTCTCTTTTCCTTAATCCTCTCACCATTACAATCACGAGTGTACACCTCCTTCACTATAGTATACTCACCAGCTCCTATTCTAATATGAAGATCAGGTCCTAACTTCTCCTCGAATTTCACCGCTCTCTCCTGCTCATCAGGAACTAACCCCTTAGCAAAACGAACCAACTCATGAAATTTCAGATAAAACTCATGAACAGTCACATCTCTCTACACGAGATCATAAAACTTTGTCCTCTTCCTCATATGGGCTGGAAAGAACTCATCGCGGATCGCCTTCTTCAACTCTGTCCAACCAAACTCTCTCTCCTCAATGAGCTCTTCTCCTTCCTCATCCACAGTCACCTTAGTAGTCAGATCAAACTTGTTGTGAGTCCTCCAAATATCAGCATCCTCAACCAGATAATAGGCAGCAACATCAACCCTCATCTCATTAGGAACTTGGAGAGTGGTAAAGATTTTGTCGAATTATAGTTCTCCATGTTGGTAGGATCACCCTTCCCATCAAAAGAAGAAGGTTTATTGTGGTCAATTGCCTTAGAAATCACAGCAGTTTTTGAACTAGCATTGCCAGCAATAGGAGTAATAGGAGTATTAAGGGCAGCAGATTGAGCCTCAGCAAGTTTCTCCATAGCATCAGTTAACCCTCGAGTGGATTGAGCTATCTCGCGCATCATATGCATCATCTTAAAAGCACAATAGAAATAAATAAAAACAAAAAATGATTCACCCTTACCAAATACTTCTTAACAAAAGAAGGAAAAGAAAAGAAAAGAAATAATATAAATAAATCAAGCAAGAACATGAAAAGAGAAGTATATATCATTAGCTCATAATAGTATAATTACCAGGGGCAGCATGCAGTATAGGAGACGGAATAGGGCCCCAAAAATAAAGGGGCCCCGAAATATATGATATGTATTAAATGTTTGAAAGAAAAACAAAAGGAAAGCATTTGGATCAGTGGTAAACTGGTAGAGGATGGGGGAAGGGGCGCGGGTTCGATTCTACTTAGAAGCAGATTTTTTTAACTTTTTGCTGCACATTAATAACACCAACAAACGCTTGCTTTTTTTCTTTGGCAGCTTCAAAACTCCCCAATTTCCCATTAATGGTTACTCTCTTCTCTCTCCTCATAACTCTCTCTCATTAATTTCTATTCATATTCCTATTTTTTTTTTTTTTTTTGCAGTTTTCTAATAAAATTGACTCTTAAACATCAATTCAACAAATTTGCCGGAGAAGTTCAAGAGATGTGTCGTTTTAAATTGTATTACAACAGTTTAATCTTCACTTATTTCATGAAATGGAAGATTAATCCTTCATAATTTATATAGGGACATCATTCACCTCCCTAAATTCCCTATACAAGCAACTCTCAAGACATGCAATGTTGAACCCTAGTTTTGATGATGACAAAGAAACAAAGATGCAAACTAAATAGTGAACTAATGAGTTATTTAAGTGTATGATTCTTAAGGTATCAATGAAAGGAACTAGGAGAATACGAAGTCAAGGAAGAAGTCACGAGAGGATTTCAAAGGCTAAGTAAGGAATTTCTATAAGTTGATACTGGAGCAAGCATTGGATCAAGAAGAATAAAAGCTAGGCGTTTTATTTTCTAGTTCCATTGTAAAGGAACAAAGTAAGGATGGTAAGGAACATTGGCAGTTTTATTTGAGAATGAGAGTTTGTTCCTTTCTAAGGAACAAACTAAGTGGCACTAAACGAATCTGTTAAAGGAACTTGGTTTATAAAGGAACTAGACTTAGGCGTGCTATAAATTAAAGGTACAATAATGAATTGAGTAAGTCATGCCTAAATAATAGGAAATCAGTTTAACTTAAGTGAAAATAAGTTTTTAAATAGAAAATCTTTTTAAAGAAAAGATTTTGTTTTTCGAAAAAGATAGGAAAAATATTATCCGGTTTTTATGAAAAGTTTATTTAAAAAGATAATATTTTCTTAAAGATTAAAATTCATTTTTAATAATAAAACTGTTTTGGTATTTAAACTGATTTTCGGATAAAGCTCAAGAAACTCCTAATCTTTAGGAGTTGTGGCTAAAATATATCCACGTTCAAAATAAGATCATGGGATCATGGGACATGATGAGAAACGTGTTCCTTAGGGGAAGGAACATCATGGGTCAATGGACTTAACATGAACTCGATTTTAACTCCCACGTTCTTTGTGTTTGTCACTATAAATAATGAAGTCTAAGGGCCCGTTTGGTTTGAAAAATTTTGGGCTTGGAAATGGATTCAGGTAACACACTCCCTTATTTTATGTTTGGTTGGATTATCCATTTTTTCACTCCTTTACTGACCCAATTTTGATTCCCCCATCTTGAAACCCTCCTCCTACCCGAGGAAACAAATCACGTTACTTTGATTCCCCTCATCTTCAAACCCTTCACCCCCTTTCTCTCTCCTCTATTCATCTTCGAAATCTGTTCGAAATATTTCAAAGCTACTGCGAAATCTTCAAATCTACTACGAAGTTCTTCAAATTTGTTTGCGAAGATGATGTTTACATAAGAACAACCAATCATCTTTTTTTCATAGGTAATTTCGAGTGAATTTACAGTATTTTTTGTGCGATTTTCACTATATTGATGTTGTTATTCTTTTTTTTTTGTCGAATTCTCCTCAGATCAAAGGGAATGCGAATATTTTCCTTGTTATTTCAACAAAACTAAGCTTAGGTATCCATCTCTACATTCTTCTTAAAACTAGGGTTTTTTTCGCCTATACTTATCATGATGCTCTTGTTGATTTTTGTCATAAGTTCAAAGTTCACTAATTTACTGGGTGAAGTTGTTTTCATGAGTGATTGTTTTCATGCACGCCACATGTTCGATAAAATGTTTAGCTAAGTTCAATCATCTTCCTATGTTATTGTCCATATGTGATTATATTCTGAGATGTTTTTAGCTATATTGTGATGATCAAATTTCAACTTTGCTAATGTATTACAATTGTTGTTACTGCATTATAGAAGTTGGTAGTTCTTTTTGAAAATATTCTATAGATTTCTAGCTGACAGTTCCTTGGATTGTGTTTATGTGTATGTTTACATTCTTTGAGCTCTCTATTGTTTACATTCCAAGAAAATAGAGGATGGTTTTTAGAAGAGATTGATAATTAGGAACTTGTTGTGCTAAGCTCAATCTATTGTTAGTTCTTAGATGAAATGTCTCAATGAAGTTGTCGATTTTACTATGCTTTTTTTAGACTATATATTATCTTTATGCTTTCTGTTTGTTATGATTCAAATTGGCCAAATATGTTTTTGCAATTCACCCTTTTTGTGATGTTAAATTTGATCTGTTTGTTGACTTGAAGTACATGGTTGGTAATGTCTAGATGGATATGCAGAACATGAATCACTTTCAATTTTCAAAAATCATAACCTGTTTCCGCTTATTGAAATGAATCTTTAGTAGAATCTTCATTGAATAAAACAATCCTGATGCTCTCGACAAAATACAAATCGATCAGAAACTGTATTAATTTCAGTTTTTGAAATTGTATACAATTATATATTAACTTATACTGCTAGCTTAGTTTAGGTTCTATAATTCAACAAGTTAAGCTGGAAATGAAGCATATATCATAGTAGTTATACAAGTGACCCTTATCTTAGAATAGCAAGCTAAAGTGAGTTGATTAAAGTGTATTAATTTCTCCTGTCTATCTACCTATGAGATGAAGTACAGTCTAGCTAACATTAGTTAAGTGAGTTCAATGATGCCATTAATATTCTCTTTCATGAAGTGCTAGTAGAGGAGCTGGTATTTGCCACTAATAAGGAACACATTGCTAGAAATAATCTGGAAGCAGGTGCATATTCATAAATTGCTTTCTTCTTCTCCCTAGAGAACCTCCTGATCTCAATGACATTATCTTCTGTTTCTGATGAACTGAATATAAACTCCAAACTAGTATTGGCTATGACTTTAAGATTATGGTCAATGTGTTAGGATATATTCCTTCTATAACCGTGAATCTGCTAAGACCCATGTCCAATTAAATAGTAGCTTGCTGTGAAAGTTGCAGGAACAACTACTGTGAATTCTACTTATAAAGTGCAAGTTGCCAATTTGCATAATATTGAGGTTATTTGTAGATGAGAGTATGCATAATATTTGCTGTAAATATCTCTGTTTACAACCTTTGGAGTTAATTAGTCATGTCTATAGTTCCTTGTTGTTGAAAATGACTTAACATGACTTTTCATGTTGTAGACTCACAAGAAAGCCAAAGGGCTTTATGGGGTGCCATTTCCACACTTCGAAACACTTGTTGAAATTTATGGGAAAGATCGAGCTACTGGAGATGTGCGGAGTCATATGTTGGTGCAATCAAAAAATGGAAGCAGAGGCAACTAGTGAGAGAGTGACACTTGATAGTGATGATGACGATGACGATGATGCCGATTCCACCATAGTAAAGGGGAAAAACTAGCTATTGAGAAAACTAGTGAGGGTCTTGAACCTCCCATGAAGAAAGCAAAGGTCTGAAGAATCCAAGGGAAGGAGAAAGATACCAAAGGAGAGAAGAAAGAGATGAAACAAAAATTTGTTTGCTGCTTCTTATGTTTCGAGATTCGGAAAAATATTTTGGTGATATGAGCTCAAATCTTGCTACAATGGCGTATGCTTGGTCAAAAGCCGAAGAAAGGGAGCAACTTAAAGATGATAAGAGCAACAATGTCTTAGAAGAGGTGATGAAGTTAGAAGGTTTATCTCCTTCCGAGGCTCTTCAAGCTGCTACTATGCTGATTGGAGAAGAACCAAAGCTTCGGATCTTCCTTCAAGCTCCTCCTAGTATGAAGAGACAATATGTGCTGGATCTTCTTAAGAAGTAGTCTCCCTTGTATGCTTTTGATCAATTTGGTTGTTAACGTTTAGTTTTCAAACTTTTGTCATGTTTATCTTAAAAATATATGCACACTTTTTGGATTTAATTATCGGAAGAAGTTGCTAGTTGATGAAATAGAACATGGTTTTATTACGTGAGAAGTATATTTGAAGTTATCTTATTTGTTTGGAAGTGAATATCTATGTTGCTACATTGTTTCATATAAAATTTTAGGCACTAAAATAACATTTTTTAGAATATTTAAAATTTAATATAATATTTATAAAAAAATTAGTGTAGTTTTTTTGAATTTTTTATAAAATTTTGAATGAATTTTCTAGAAACTTTCAAAATTTAATGTGTTTTTATACAATTTATATATAAAAAAATATTTCTATGTCGATTATACAAATAAGAGTAATATCATCAAAAATCAATTCTACTAATAAGTTGAACCAAACAAAAAGTAAGGGAGTCATTAGGACAATGATTCCATTCCTACATGAAAACAAACAAGTGTTCAAGGTAACACCTTCCCTTTCCATTCCATCCTTTCATCCCATTCCATTCCCTTTCCGTTCCTTTGTTTGAATCAAACGACCCCTAAATGAGTTCCAAAGTGTGTCTGACTAAGTAATTAAGTGAGTTTAACTAATTAAGTGTCAGTACCTTCATTCTCTCATAATAGCCATTTGTTCTTTGCTTTCTTACTCTAATTCCACTAAGCTTATTTCGATCAATTGTATTTTGGTTTTTGGGTAAGGGAACTTTGAGTGAAGTTCTGTAAGAGAGAACTTTGAGTGAAGCTTGTATGTGTGAGAAAACTTCGAGTGAAGTTGAGAGGAACTCTGTTAAGGGAACAGTGGCTCAGGAACTTGAGTTTAGGAACTCAAGGTGTGGCTCGAGTTAGAATTAGGTTGTAACAAAGTTGTTTGGCCTAATTAGTGAAAGATGTTGAGTTTAAAATCCCTAGTGGTCGAGGTTGTTTCTTCTTGTTGGGCCCAAGAAGTTTTTCCTCGTAAAAATCCCTTGTGTTCCTTTTGCTTGTTTATTCGTTTAAGTTTTAATTTCCGCAAAAAGTTACGTTTATTTCTACACCTACAATTCACCCCCCCTCTTGTAGTGTTCCTAGGAAATAACAATTGGTATCAGAGCTAGAACTCACGTAAGATAGGAAACCCTATTGAGAAAAAGATCCAAGGAACAATGAATACCACCGAGAAACTTGAAGAAGGTTATTCCACTCAAAGGCCTCCTATGTTCAATGGGAAGTACTACAACTATTGGAAGAACCGCATGGAGATATTCATCAAAGCTGAAAATATCAGGTATGGAGAGTCATTGAAGTTGGTGATTTCGAAGTCACAACTACAAATGACAAAAATGAGGTAACTCTAAAACCCCTCTCTGATTATGACAAATCTGATTTTGAAAAAATGGAAGTAAATGCCATGGCTATTAAACTGTTGCATTGTGGACTTGGACCCCATGAACATAATAGGATCATGGGATGCAAATCCGCAAAGCAAATATGGGATTTACTAGAAGTAACCCACGAAGGAACTAATGAAGTTAAAAGATCGAAAATTGATTTACTTATGAATCAATATGAACTGTTCTGCATGAAATCTAAGAAAAGCATCCGAGACATGTTTACTCGTTTTACTAACATTATATAATGAGTTGGCTTCTCTTGGAAAGTTTATTTCATCTGAGGAACAGGTTCGAAAGGTTCTTAGGAGTCTTCCTAAGGACAGATGGATGGCTAAAGTCACTGCTCTTAAGAAACAAAAGACTTCACTAAGTTCAACTTAGAACAGCTGGCAGGGTCACTTATGACTCATGAGCTTCACCTTGATACTGAATATGGTGAAAGCTCCAAATCAAAATCAATTGCTCTCAAAGCAGATGATGAAGATGATTCGGAATCAGAAGAAGAAGAAGCAGCCCTCATGGTTCGAAAATTTCGAAAGATGTACAGGAACATGAAGAATGGAAACTTCAAAGGTAAAACTAAGAAATTTTCTAACAAAGCTGCTTGTCATAAATGTGGTAGTACAGATCACTTCATCAAGGAATGTCCTCTTTGGGAAAATGACAAAACCAAAGAAAGGAACAAGGAACGCTTTGCTGAAAGGAACAAAGAATCAAAAGCACCTTTCTCTAAGGCAAATGTGCGCAAAGCTATGATAGCTGCTTGGGGAGATTCAGAGACGGAAGAAGAAGAGGAACAACCAACTGAAGAAACAGCAAACCTTTGCCTCATGGCAAACACTGACGAAAAAGAAGATGAAGAAAAAGTTGAGGTAAGTCAACATGGTCTTGAGTCAGACTTAGATGGTAAAACTAGGCTGAAATATATGATCTTCTTTATGATGCAATTCTTGAATGTAGAGATGAACGAAAAACGTAACAAACGGAACAAGCCTTAAAGGTTGCAAGGAACACATAGAATGGCTTAAGAAAATGAGAACAGATGTTGAAACAAGTTCTTTGATTATTTGATAAAAACTTAAAAATCAAAGAATTTATGAAAGTTTGAAAAATGAAAATTATCTAATTAATTTAGAGATTTCACACTTGAAGGAAGTTTGTCCCTGTTCTGAGTTCCTTTGATATAAGATCAACCCCTTTGAAAGGATCAATCTGAGATTGAAAAATGATAATAAGAGAAAAATTTTTAAAGGAACAGATCTGTAATCTTAAAAAGGAACTGGTTGTCGCAAGGAACAGAGGCAAAATCATGAAAGTTCCTAAGTGGATTGAGAAACCACAGACCAAGAGGAAGGAAGGTCTTGGTTTTGAAAACTACAAGAAAAGGAACAAGACAAAGAAATATGTTGATCTACCTAGTGATAATTTGTATGTATTGTGGAAGGTAGGTCATTACATAAATCAATGTCAACTAAAATCTGAGATGATTGGGAAAAATGTGACAATAAGTAAGAAAAAATGGGTTGTCAAAACAAATCCTAGTCAAGAACAGGAACCCACGAAAGATGGGGTTCCTACAACTAACAACTAGTTGATTTTTGCAGGTTGGAGTGAGGGGGAACAACACATGGTATCTCGATAGTGGTTGTTCCAAGCACATGACAGGAGACAAAACAAGTTTCTCTCACTCACAACCTATGAAGGTGGAAGTGTAACATTTGGTGATAATAAGAAAGGTAACATAGTTGCATGGGTAAGGTGGTAAGTCACCACTACACTCCATTGAAAATGTATTTTTAGTTGAAGGTCTAAAACATAACTATTAAGATTTCTCAATTCTGTGACAAGGAAATACTGTAAAATTTGATAAAGAAAAATGCTTGATCATCAACATTAAAACTAAGAAGGTTATCTTGGAAGGAACAAGGAAAGGGAACACATACATTGTGGATCTAGACCTTGTTCCTCAAATCAATTTAACTTGTCTTAGTGTTATTGAAGATGATTCACTTCTTGGCACAAGCGTCTAGGACATGCTAGCTTTTCATTACTTGAGAAACTTAGATCAAAAGATCTTGTTTTAGGATTACCATCCATAAAATTTCATATTGATCAAGTTTGTGATGCATGTGCACGAGGTAAAGCAAGTAAGATCCTCTTTCAAATCTAAAACGATTGTAAGTACCACTAAACCATTAGAATTAATTCATATGGACTTATGTGGACCCATGAGAATTCAAAGCAGAAGTGGAAAGAGGTATGTACTTGTGATTGTAGATGACTACTCTAGGTACACTTGGGTTATTTTTCTCACTAGTAAAGATGAAACTTATGATGAGTTCCTTGTCTTTGCTAAAAGAGTTCAAAACTAAGTGGTCATAAAATAATGCACATTAGATCAGATCATGGCAAGAATTCGAAAATTATAAATTTGATGACTTAAGCAGAGATAATGGCCTAGATCATAATTTTTCTGCCCCTAGAACACCACAACAAAATGGTGTTGTAGAAAGGAAAAATAGAACTTTGGAGGAAATGTCTAGAACCATGTTAATTGCTAGTGAACTTCCAAGGAACTTTTGGGCTGAAGCTGTTAATACTGCTTGTCACATAATTAATCGTGCCATGATGAGACCTATCATTAATAAAACTCCTTATGAACTTTATTTGGAAAGAAACCAAATATCACCTATTTAGAACATTTGGTGCAAATGTTATGTGCATAATAATGGAAAAGATAATCTTGGAAAATTTGATGCAAGGAGTGATGAAGCAAATTTTTAGGATACTCTCACATAGTAAAGCTTATAGAGTATATAACAAGAGAACTATGTGTGTTGAAGAAAGCATTCATGTAATCTTTGATGAATCTGACAAATATAATCCAAGCATACAGGTTGATGACTATGAGATGGGTGTACAACCAAGTAAAGGAAGCAGATTCACAAGAAGAAGAAGAAGTGAAAGAGGAAAGGAACGAGGAATTGAAATAATAACATCAATGAGTTCCTGTTCCTCAAGGAGGAGAAGATGTTCCTGTTCCTCAAAATGAAGGAACTGAGTCCACCGAGGCTAACAGAGGAACAACTGATCAGAGTTCCTCATCTACTCAAGGAACTCATGAGGAACAACATGTTCCTATAAGAGAGTTTCAACCAAAACCTTGGAGACAACAAAAGTCACACACCCAATGGAACTCATAATCAGCGACATATCCAAAGGTACGCAAACTAGATCTCAATTAAGGAATTTTTGTACATTTCATGCGTTCCTATCAATGATGGAACCAAGAAATCATGAAGAAGCCTTAACTGACTCTGATTGGATTACTGCTATGCAAGCTGAATTAAATGAGTTTGAAAGAAACAAGGTATGGCATCTAGTTCCCTCATCTAAACAACAAAAGTAATAGGCTTAAAGTGGGTGTTTAGAAACAAACTGGATGAATATGGAACCATTGTCAGGAACAAAGCTAGACTTGTAGTAAAAGGGTATAATCAACAAGAAGGAATAGATTATGAAGAAACCTTTGCTCCTGTAGCTAGATTAGAAGCTATTAGAATTTTAATTGCATTTGCTGCTTACATGGGATTTAAACTATATCAAATGGATGTTAAGTGTGCATTTCTAAATGGCTATCTAAATGAAGATGTATATGTTGAACAACCCCTAGGCTTTGAAAATAATAATCTCCCAAATTATGTCTACAAGCTTGATAAAGCTCTTTATGGGTTAAAACAAGCACCTAGATCATGTTATGAGGAACAGATGATGATGTTATCTTGGAGGAACAAGTTCCTAAGCCGGAGGAACCGAAACCAAAGAGGCGCAAACACATAGCTAAAAAGCCTACCCCTCCTGTTCCTAAAAGAGTGAGGAAGAGCAATCGTTTGAAAATTGCTCATTCTGTTTCTGTTCCTTCCAACAAGGACTCCCCTTTAGTCCTTTCTGATGCAGAGGAACAGGAACCCTCTACTCTCAAGGAACCCACTCCACCAACATCACCAAAACTCTCTGTTCCTTTCACAAAACTAACCTCCATTTCTCCCTCATCCTTCTTTGTTCCTTCCAGCTTTGAGCAGATTAAGGATGAAATAACAGGACCTAACCCTTTTGCTTCCACCTCCACAACTCTTCCACCAACACCACCATTTCTTCCTCCCATTTACAACCCTTCTCCATCTGTTTCCACTCCCGAAACTGATGAGCCTTCCATTCAACCTCCTCCAGTTCCTCCACAAAATCCTCCTTCTGCCTCTGGTTCCAAGGGTAAGGAACAAGTTGCTCCGGATGACTGTAGCTGGGTTAATGATGTTTGTCTTCCTGCACAACATATGATTAAATTCTATAATCACCTACACTGGACTTTGGATGCTAAAACTGACAACATGCTAAGTCTAATGAAGATTCTAAGTGATACGGTGATTGCGCAACAAAAGAAGATGGATACTATGGCCCTAGCTTTGGAGGAGTTGAAGGAACGAGTTGGACAAAATCATGGGGAGGTAATGAAGAAGCTTGAGGATGTGGTTGAAGAAGAGATTGTAGAGGAACACCATTCCCCTTCCCTTTCTTAGTTTGTAGTTCCTGTTTCTTTTTCAAGGAACAAGATTTTTTGTTTAATCCTTTTCTTTTCCTTCTTTGTTTTTGTTATGGAACAAGTGCTATATATAAACAATGACTGTACATACTGAAAAATCTGGAAAATTTTTTAAAAAAAAAGATAAGTTAAATGAAAAATAAAAAATAGGTTAAGGTAAATGAAAAATCAAAATTCGAACATTAATTGTGTTTTATTTTTCATTTTCTTCTTTATTGTTTTATCGTCTTCATTCACTTATATTATTTGTTATTGCCTTAGTTTGTACCTTTGTTGTCATCATCAAAAAGGGGGAAATTGTTGAACCCTAGTTTTCATGATGACAAAGAAACAAAGATGCAAACAAAGTAGTGAACTAATGAGTTATTTAAGTGTATGATTCTTAAGGTATCAATGAAAGGAACTAGAAGAATACAAAGTCAAGGAAGAAGTCAAGAGAGGATTTCAAAGGCTAAGTAAAGAAGTTTCTATAAGTTGATACTGGAGCAAGCATTGGATCAAGAAGAATAAAAGCTAGGCGTTTTATTTTCTAGTTCCATTGTAAAGGAACAAAGTAAGGATGGTAAGGAACATTGGCAGTTTTATTTGAGAATGAGAGTTTGTTCCTTTCTAAGGAACAAACTAAGTGGCACTAAACGAATCTGTTAAAGGAACTTGGTTTATAAAGGAACTAGACTTAGGCGTGCTATAATTAAAGGTACAATAATGAATTGAGTAAGTCATGCCTAAATAATAGGAAATCAGTTTAACTTAAGTGAAAATAAGTTTTTAAATAGAAAATCTTTTTAAAGAAAAGATTTTGTTTTTCGAAAAAGATAGGAAAAATATTATCCGGTTTTTATGAAAAGTTTATTTAAAAAGTATATTTTCTTAAAGATTAAAATTCATTTTTAATAAAAAACTGTTTTGGTATTTAAACTGATTTTCGGATGAAGCTCAAGAAACTCCTAATCTTTAGGAGTTGTGGCTAAAATATATCCACGTTCAAAATGGGATCATGGGACATGATGAGAAACGTGTTCCTTAGGGGAAGGAACATCATGGGTCAATGGACTTAACATGAACTCGATTTTAACTCCCATTTTCTTTGTGTTTGTCACTATAAATAATGAAGTCTAAATGAGTTCCAAAGTGTGTCTGACTAAGTAATTAAGTGAGTTTAACTAATTAAGTGTCAGTACCTTCATTATCTCATAATAGCCATTTGTTATTTGCTTTCTTACTCTAATTCTACTAAGCTTATTTCAATCAATTGTATTTTGGTTTTTGGGGTAAGGGAACTTTGAGTGAAGTTCTGTAAGAGAGAAGCTTTGAGTAAAGCTTGAAGAGTGAGAAAACTTTGAGTGAAGTTGAGAGGAACTACTGTTAAGGGAACAGTGGCTCAGGAACTTGAGTTTAGGAACTCAAGGTGTGGCTCGAGTTAGAATTAGGTTGTAACAAAGTTGTTTGGCGTAATTAGTGAAAGACTTGAGTTTAAAATCCCTAGTGGTCGAGGTTATTTCTTCTTGTTGGGCCCAAGAAGTTTTTCCTCGTAAAAATTCCTTGTGTTCCTCTAGCTTGTTTATTCGTTTAAGTTTAAATTTCCGCAAAAAGTTACGTTTATTTCTACACCTACAATTCACCCCCCTCTTGTAGTGTTCCTAGGGAAATAACATGCAATATGTACCAAGCGAAATTCAGCTTATCGAAATACAATGATGTATTGGTACTCTGAATTCTAATCTACGCCATTGAATTTTGAAGTAGTCTGGGTAATTTTCTTCTTTCGGTTTATTTGACTTTCGTTTTTTTTTTGGGGTTCAATCAATAATTCTGAATTTCTAATTGAATGCATTTTTTATTTTCTTTCTACAGATTTCAATTATACTTGTTATTTCATCCAATTTCAAAGAATCGTGAATCATCCAAGGGTTATCAATTGGAATCAATCAAGAAAATCTTGGTGTTTTCTAATCTATATCTATTTTTATTTAATTTTTCATCTCTATTTATATATAAATATTTGTTTGTTTATAATTATTTAATATGTTGAGAAAATATTCTTCTAGGCATGAAAAATGCAAAAAAAACAAGAGAGTAGAACAGTTGATTCAATCTCAAAAAGGTGCTTTGGATAGATTTTTTTTAAGGGACCCCAATAGGGATGGCAATTGGGCGGGGCGGGTGCGGAGGATGGTACCTCCACACCCGCACCCGCATAAAATTTCAATCCCCATCCCCGCCCCACCACCCATTGCGGGGGAAAATTCCAGACCCATCCCCGCCCCACCAGGTATTTATTTATACCCATCCCCACCCCACCACCCGCATGGGTACCCACACCTGCTTCATACCCGCATCGTACCCATTTCATCCCCACCCCCACCACCTTCATGGGTATCCGCACCCACTTCGTACCTGCTTCATACCCACATATTTATATTTTGCAAGATAAAATTATTAATAAATATAAGTATATAAGTAGAATTTTAATCATATATATGAGGGGCGAGCGGTGGTGGGGCGGGGCGGGCGGGGATGGGGCGGGGCGGGCGGTGGTGGGCGGGGATGGAGCGGGGATAGCATAAAATCCATACCCGCTCCACCACCCATTGCGGGTAGGATTTTAATCCCCATCCCCGCCCCACCCCACCAAACCTAGACCCATCCCCGCTCCACTTGGGCGGGGATGGGGCGGGTCTCCTACTTGACCCGCCCCACTGCCATCCCTAGACCCCAAGTAGGTGAAAAATCTTCTAATCCTGAATGTGAAAATGTTGAAATCAATGTTGAATGTGAGAATGTCGAACCTGAAAATGTTGAAGTTAAAAATGTTTAAAATGATGAAAACAGGGAGGGGGATGTTTACCGAGATAATAGTAATAATATTTCAGTGGACTTTGAGCAACATGAAAATCAAAATTCATATCATATTAATCATAATGCGGAACAAAACGAGTCTATATTGTTTGATATATATGACCCCAAAAATTGGGATGCTCTTGATTCGAAAGATATAGATATTCTAGCATTAAATGGCCCTAAAAGAGATTTGACAATAATAAAAGGCCCTAAAGATAAATTTTCTCGGGGATTCTCTTCAACATTTTATACTAGATATTTACCAAATGGTGAAACTTGTGATAGAGATTGGCTAGTTTATTCAAAGGAATGTGATAAAGTGTGTTGTTTTTTTTTGCAAAATTTTCGTAAAGGGTTCTAGGAAAGGTAATCTAGTAAATGAAGGTTTTAATTATTGGTCTAATCTTAGTACTAGACTTAGAGAACATGAAACGAGTTATGATCATGTATTGAATATGGCACTTGGTGTGAACTTCGACATAGATTGGAACATAATGAAACAATCGACAAGGTTGCTCAAGAGCAATTCAATAAAGAAAAAGAATATTGGAAAAATGTAATAGTAAGGATTATTGCTATTGTGAAGTATCTTGCTAAACATAACCTAGCATTTCGGGGTAAAAAAGAAAGGTTATATGAAAACAACAATGGAAATTTTTTGGGTCTAATAGAGATGTTGGCCGAGTTTGACCCTGTGATGAAAGAACATGTTCAACGTACTAATGGTGGCAAGATCAATCATCATTATTTAAGTCATGATATTCAAAATGAGTTTATACTCTTACTTTCCTCTAGAATTCAATCTAACATTGTAAAGAAAATAAAGGAAGCAAAATATTTTTCCGTGATGTTGGATTGTACCCCTAATGCTAGTCATGAAGAACAAATGTCCTTAATTATAAGATGTGTGGTTGGCTCTTCAAATAATTCTTTTGAAATTGAAGAATTTTTTATTGGAATCCTACAAGTTAATGATACAACCGGCCTAGGACTTTTTGAAGTATTAGAACATGCACTTAATTCTCTTGATCTTGATATAGATAATGTTCGAGGTCAAGGATATGATAATGGGTCTAACATGAAAAGTAAAAATCAAGGCGTGCAAAAAAGACTATTAGATTTGAATCCTAGAGCTTTTTACACTCCATGTGCTTGTCATAGCCTTAATTTGGTTTTGTGTAACATTGCTAACACTTCTATGAAAGCAAGAGACTTCTTTGGAATAGTCCAACATATCTATACTTTGTTCTCTCATTCTACAAAAGGTGGCATATCCTAAAAGAAAATGTTAAAGGCTTAACTCTTAAATCATTGTCCGCCACACGATGGGAAAGTCGTATTGAAAGTATCAAGGCAATAAGATTCCAAATTGTTGATATACACGAAGCCTTACTTCAATTAGCTCATATAGATAATATGATCCTAAAATACAAAGTGAAGCCAAATCTTTAGTGACAAATGAGCTTGGTAGTTTCGAATTTTTGCTTGCTATAATTATTTGGTATGAAGTATTGTATGTTGTAAACTTGGTAAGCAAACATTTACAATCAAAAGACATGGAGATTGATGTTGCTATCTCTGAGATAAAAGGACTAATATATTTTTTTAGAAGGTATAGAGAAACTGGATTTTCAAGTGTCATGGAGACAACAAAGGAAATGGCCAATGAGATTGGAATTAACCCTCTGTTTCCTCAAAAACATATAACACATAGGAAAAGACACTTTGATGAGATGAATGGTGAAGAAACAACATTATCTCCGGATGAGTCAATAGAATTCAGTATTTTATATACATTGTAGACCAAGCTATTGCATCACTAGATAAGAGATTTGAACAATTTGAATCATATGAGAATATTTTTGGTTTTCTATTTGATTCTCATAAGTTACTTTCGATAATGGATGATATTAAATTTCAATCTTGTTGTAATCACTTTGAAGATGCTCTTAGAAAAGGTGAGTCATCAGATATCAATGGAGGTGACCTTTTTATTGAGTTGAAATTACTCAGGGAGCTTTTACCTAAAGAAAAAATGGGAGCAATGGATTTATTAAAGTTTTTGATACGGTATAATTGCTTTCCAAATGCAACAATTGCATATAGAGTATTATTGACTCTTCATATTACTGTTGCTTCTGCAGAGAGGAGCTTTTCAAAACAAAAGTTGTTGAAGTCTTACTTACAGACAACTATGTCACAAGAACATCTAAATGGACTTGCTATGATGGCAATTGAGAGTGATATTCTTGAGGATATTGATGTACAATGTGTTATTGGCGATTTTGCTTCTAAATGTGCAAAAAGAGCAACATTTTTCAAGTAGATGTGTTTAGAGTATTTTAATATGATGTAATTAGATAATATGTTTAATATAATAGTACCTTTTTAATTGAGAATCTAATATCTTTTATGAACTTAATATGAAGGGCCCAATTTTAAGGGAGCGTATAGGTCCCCCGTTATGTTTGCCCCTCCCCTGATAATTACTTGTCTTCCCACAACACTTCCTCCCAACGGCTTTTCAGTTTTAATAAGTTTATTAACCTATTCTTGTTTAAATTCGTCTTAAAGAAATCTTAGTAACCTAAAGCTCTGATACCAACTGTAATAACCTTGAATTTTCAATACGTCTAAAAATAACTTAATATTAATAATCTCGGAAATCCAAAGGTGCTACGCCGCGATAATTATTAATAATGACCGCAAGCTTAAGGCTAATGGTTCTAACTAAAACAATAACAATAAGTTTTAACTAATTATTATAGACCAACTAAATAGAATGTAAATTAATTATTACAAACCAGAATATAAATCTTATAGTTAATAAGTAACAACAGAAGTCTTATTAAAGTCTTATTAACTCAAAAGAGATCCAACACACTATTTAACTCAACCGGACTTAACTATCTTCAAGTCCATGCACATTAAACACTGTAATATCAGCCAAAGGCTGAGCAAGATTTAATATTGTAAGAAAACATAACTATTCAATGTGCAGTTAAGATATATAGGAATAACTTACAAATTCATTTAAAAGTTGTACATATTATATATATAATATATTAACTTTCTAATAACCTCAAATCCAATCTTTCTTTCTTTTTTTTTTGACCGGAATCTTTCTTTATTTGTGAACTATTCTATAAAACTTTCAAATATAACCTTTCGTAATTTGTGAGTAGGCAGCAACATTAAAGGTCTAGTGAGCTAGCTAGGCTCACTAGATAAAACACACCAACGTCCCTAGTATGCATACCCCTTACTTGGTAGCCTACCAAAAAGGAAGACAATTGGTAAGAGTATTGATCAACATACTCCCGACTACTATATATAATGGTTAAGACACTGTTAACTAAACATACTTCCAAACTCGGAGAATACCACTTACTGCCAACCCCACAATAAAACTCTATAAACCCTCTTAAGGATGAGGAACTTCCTCCTTTCAAAATCTCAACTTGGTAACATAGAGGAACTTCCTCCTTCCAATATAAATCTCATTAACTTTTCTAAATCTCAATATTTTGAACATCGTAAGCATAAAGATTTCACTTTGAGAAAAACAATGCTAAATAAACACAAAACATAATTATACACGTTTAGTAAGAAATCTTACTTTATCAGCAACCATAGTTAACAAAAAAAACTCAACCTCTAGTCAAAAGGGATCTTCTATAAATTGAGAATCTATATTATAATAACATATGTAGTATAAGTCACTTGTAGTATGCCCAGACTTATAACTTAGTACATAGTCTAAGATAATACTACTCTTATTATTGTATAAACACTTTAGTCTAATGACATTTGCTAAAATTAATCAATCGACGACCAAGCAAAGTCCAACCATAACAATGCCAACTATATAACCCTACGTCACTTTCAATCTCTATATACTAATTTTAAAGTATATATACTAGAGTAAAAATCTAAAGCAACAAAACAATAAATAAATAAATTAACTCTAAGTGAATTTAGTTACTACAGTGATGCTCGGAGTCGTAATCCACTTGCAAATATATAAATCTCAGCAGTTGACTCGAAATTGTTGCAATCTAATAGATTTACGGCTTGAACTTTGTAAAGTGATCACATTATAGAACCAATATAGCTAATGTTATGCTATGTATCAAAATATATATTTCCCACTTATTAACATGGTCAAAACACCATTACATTATTTAGACTTCATTAAACTAACAAACTAACGTCAATAGTATATTAGGACATGTTCTGAAAATAATTGATTTGCAATCAGTACTATATAGAGTAAAGCATAATCCAATTATAAAGCATAATCCAATTATATTAACATGCTTTAACTCAAATTTACCCCAATTCAATTTATCTCAAGAACCATAAATTGACAAAATCCCAATTCGAAATTAATTAAGCCAAAACTGAAATTAAAACATGACAAAGATTCTTACTTGATTAGGAATAGTAAAAAGGGTGATATTCCTAAAAAAAGTACCCGGAAATCTTTTCTTTGATCCGATTTTCTCGACCTGAAACTCAACCCCAATAACACAATTTTTCTTCTTCAAAAACAAATCCACAAATCGAGAGATGATGAATCGAGGTTGATTTAATGATGGTTGGTGTATAATGATGATTGATGGAGTTTTTGTAGATTTAATTTAATGGAGCCATGGAGGCAAGAAGTTGGAGAAAGAAAATGGAAGAAAGATGGAGTACAAAGGAAAAGAAAAAAACACCATGGGTTCCAAGTGCTAATTTTTTTCTTTTTCCTTTTTTTTTGGTTTTCTTTTGCTTTGTTTTTTTTATATTTATAATTTTATTTATCCCTATAACACTAATATGATAGGTTTTTGGTTCTAACTTAACCTAGTAAACTTAGGAGTTTGTTTTGACCACTTCTAAGACAAATACAAATGAGAAACAAAAATCTATATTTGATAAAAAAAATATTTTAATTTTAAACTAATATAATATATATAATTACTAAACATTATAAAAATACGGGGTGTTACACCTTTTAATATATTAGTATAGATTAATTCTAATACTATAATTTAAGTGAGGCCAACAACATTTGCAAATTTATTAGAACATGCAATAAATGCACTCCTCTTGCTAAACATAATTATTTTTGTTCGGTTATATATCCCACATTTAGAGGAAGTAATAGACCATTGAACTTGGAAAAATTGTAGCGCTAGCAATAACTTTTTTGTTGTGATTCTAAAACTCCCATCGGAGAGGAAGCAAGGGGTACAAGGGGCTGATGTATTTAAAATACGTGTATAGAGTTCGATGAAGTTATGGATGTTGGGCTTATATATTGAATGATGATAAGCGTGACTTCCATTTTTGTTAAGAGTTTGACAAGATTTCATTGGACTATATTCATATCAAAGTCCGTTGAATATGGGTTAACTTGGAACTATTTTTTTTATTGTTTATAGTTATGAGTTCTCAAGCTGAGCCTCCAGCCAAGCTTGGGTTTGATTATTTTGAGCTTCAAGCTCGAGCTCGGACATATCTGTCTCGTTTCGGCTCGTTAACACCCCTATGTGTAATATGGGTTCGGTTCTCACCCCTTGCAAGGATGATCATCCATTTTTCATCGCCTCTTGTAAAGAGGATCAAATTTCATCGCCTCCTTACAAAAGAATTCTCCTTACTAATTTTTTTCATAGATTCTCCGTTTGACAAAGAATGCAAGCAGTATCACATTGTATCGGGCTACTAATCGTATATACTTTTTTAAAAGTATCATTTCTACCATCTATGTTATCATCAATAATTGGATGGCCATTGAGCCATTCAATGGCCTTTCACTCATTCATTGTAAATTCAAAAAATCGAGTGTGTTTTTAAAAGAGAGAGAAGAAGCATATTGAGTTTGCTCTTGGTTTATGCTAATGGGAACATATCAATAAGAATTATATAAAAAATTTCATTTGACATTCTAACAAAATCACACATGATAGTGTTTTTCCTCGTATATTAGTGTCACTTTACGATCAAAGTTATATAAGTTTGACTCTAGAAAAGCAAACATGGCTAATAATATAGGACAAAGGGAGTACATAGTACCCTTGCATGTAGGTTTAAAACTTCGTAAGTTTTTTCTTTCAAACTATACCAATGATTTGTTGAGCAACTCATGACACACTCTACTGATAAATTATCCCTTTTTCAGCAAAGATTTTGGAACCTGATTGCAGTATCTCAATTTCATCATCACTTCTTAGCTCTTAAAGTCCTTATTGTAGTACTTTTGAGCTTATATTCAGCATAAGCAAATAGCTAATACATTGTCTCCCTCACTTGTTCTTTGTCTGAAAGGAGAAACTCAAAGTTTCTAACAATTATAACTTTATAAGACACTATTATATTTTTCATTTTCTACCCTCTTCCAAAACCTCACCATAGTTTCCCTGAAAAAACTTCCTAAAATTCCCTAGTATAGGTTATAAAAGTTAAGAATTAAAAAGAGCTCGTCTGAAAGGAAATAAATTTATGTTTATCTAATATGAACATCCATAATGGCTAGGACATATGAAGCCCATGTGACCGCTCTTGTTCTATAAGGACCGTAAAAGTCTATATGAATCATCAACAATCTTGATATATATTTTTTTGTTAAAGAAGGATAGCATAGATTTAACTAAAAATAGGCATTAAGGGCTATATAGAGGAATCCCTAAAGTTCGAGTTTGGACTATTACAACACGCTTGAATTTCATGTTTCTCAGCCAAAAACAAAATATCACACTCTATGTCTATGTGTTAGGGGGGAAGCACAAAATATGCCATTGGTTGAACCCTTCCTATAGAGATCAAGGATCCTTTGCAAAGGTGTCCACTAGCTTATTTCCTCCTCACCCTTTAAACTAGGGTCTAGCTCCTGGTGAAGGCCCAAATTATACTCAAGAAAAGGGTAGGGTAATTGAGTATTATACTTTTTTTGATGTGTTAATGAAAACAAGACCAGTCTAAGACTGATATTTGGCAGTGAAATAAATGATTAAGACACAAATTTAATGAGGTATAGTTTAACTCAAGTCTACATCCTTCACTACTCTAATCACTCTTATTAACCAATTCATATGAACAAATGGATTACACTCAATCAAACATTCTATCTATGAGGAGAATGATTCCCCAACAGTTAACTATAACTGTTCAATCAAGTGATTCCAGAACCACTTCCCCAACTACACTGTATACTACCAGGTAGTTCAAGACAATGAACTCCCCCCATAAAACTATGCTTCAACAAGTTTTAATGGAGAATATATTTGCTCTCTACAGTCGTACTTATATCAACTATGTTTTTAGGATTTGTAACAAGTGCAAGAAGCTTTTCAAATAACTTAGAATCTTTCTTGGAATAAGCTCACTGAATTTCACGTAATATCTTCGCTTAAGTAGGCCTTGTGTTATAATGTAGAAATTGTCCTTATGTGGGAATATATTTACCTAAATTGTTATTCACATTTTTTCGCTAATATATTTCACTTAATTTTATTCTGATTAATCCTTATTATATGTCAAGAGGGGTAGGATACCAAAAAAAATTAAAAAAATAAATACAAAAAGTCTAAGTGTAAGTAACCACTTAAATATTTTTTTTATAAAAAAAGATCACATAAAAAGGTCAAATCTTTCTCTTTTCCAACATTCTCTTTCATAGCACAAAACCGTTCACAGCCTAGATTATCAACTCAATGCATAACTGAATTGTTTCTTTACTATTCTTTTCCAATATTCTCTCTAATATTCTTTGCTTTTCTCTCACAATGTAAAATATGGGAAAAGAATCCCGTCAAAAAAAAATATGACAGAATAAAATTGTGAATGCCTTCTTTTGATGCATTTCCTGTTTTCTCTTTCAGTGTACATTTTGAAAAGAACATTACCAAATTAAATACAAGATGTCTCTCTTCTTTTCTGCATTTCTTTGAGTTATTGATTTTTATACTTTAATTTTGATTTTAGGAGTGAAATTATGGTTGGTTGAGTACATGTTTTTATTTATCCTTTAAAGTACATTCATGACAAATTAATTTGATTATTTGATGTGCTTTTATGCATGTAATGGAGATATAGTCTGCATTTTTTTCTTTTCAGGTAGCTTATTGAACATTTGATGGTATTTTTCTGCCAGGCCGACAGTACCTAAAAAAATATAAAACTTTCTAGATTCCTTCCATCCTCTAATTTGTCATTAATTTTCTTTCATTAACCAAAATTTTCATTTAATACTCTCACCCCCTCTCTCAATTATCTACTACTAAAAATTAATTCATTTCTCAATCCTTGAGATATGGTCAATGGCATACTTTAAATCAATTCCTCCTCAATTTAACTACCTACTAAAGAATAACTTTTTCCCTTTATGTAATCTAACCAATTTCTACCTACTTATTAAACAACTAATAATTCAATTTCAAATTTTGTTTTGAGACCAAAAATTTCAGAATTTTTGTATAAGTGTCGCAGTGGAAGAGAATTGGATTTTAGTAGAAGTTTGCAAGAGTGAAAGAAGTGCGCAATTCTACTTCTTCTGTCATTAATTGGAAAAATGAGCGAGTTTGTCTATTGGAGGAATTGGGAGTATTTGGGCTTTCGGCAGTTAAACTTCTTCACGGGTTACACTTTAAAATTCAAGCTTTCACTAATGCATTAGGTAATATTATTTTCTTTATCCTTTTTTAAATCTAATTTCTACAAGATTAAAGATTTAGGAACTTTTTGTGTCAATGATGGATGGAAATTGAGATTATATTTTAGGAGGATGAGGTTGAAATTATAATCATATCTTATATCGAGTCTGGCAAATTTTAGATTTAATTGCTTCAATCAATCTTATGTATACATACTAAAATTTCTCTTTTCTGTTTGATACTCTGAAATGTTTGCAAATTTGTGTTTTCTCTTTGAAAATTAAGGTCTTTGATAAGTGCGCAAAATAACATATTTATATCCCCTTATTTCATTTTAATATGTGTGTTTATATTATTATTTTAATACATTTTATATACTTTTAACATTATTAGATATAATATGCTATGTTTTTATTTATTATTAATATTCCTTAATTATAATGTTTTTGTTTAATGATGAATCTTGTTCCAAGGAAAAAAGAAAGAAAACAAAAAGAAAAAAAGAAGGAAAAGAGCACGTGAGAAACAAAGGCAATAGAAGGAAAGAATAAAAGAAGAAAATAGAAGAAACAAAGAAAACAGAACAAGGAACGTCGTTCCTCTTTCATCATCTTCGACTCCTCTTCGACGCTCCACCTCACCCACTCCTTCAAACAGCCTTCTTCCACCACCATCTCCACCAATCAAAAAAAACAACAACAACTTGCAAATTGCGACCAATCAGATAAAATCAACCGCGCAAGTGGCGCCGCAAAGGGGAAGTCGGTATTTTAGGGCCGAATTCTCAGAGGCTCATTCTCCTCTGCCATTGGTCCCAAAATTCGATTAAGGGCGGTGCGAATTGGGTATAAATACCCCAATGAGGGTCACGAAAATGGTATGCAAGAATTTCCACAAAATTTCGAGTGAAAAAAATCAGAGAATTTCGCGAGGTTTCGGGACTAATTTGGAGTGCGCGAGTTCGACAGAGGACAGCCTTGGGTTGGAGTCCTAGCACACAACCGGGGAGGGTGAAGTTCATGTTCGATTGTAGGTGCGAAATCCGAATTTCGAAGGAGAATTTCCGCGCTATACATAAGTCTTCTTTCTTTCTCTTGCACTTTCAATTTAGTTTTGAAATTTCCCGATTATACTTTTGAATTTCGTAGTAGGTTTGGATTGTGTTATTTGAATTATGTTTGGATTGTATTATTTGAATTAAGTTTGAATCATATGGATGGAAGTATGTTTGGATTGTGGTGTTGAATGTGGAGTGGAATTCAAGATTGTTTATTGTTAGATACTCAAGTTATATTTGATTTTAATGTTCAGATTTCAATTTTTATGCTTAATTTGCTATCTTATTAGGTATAAAGTTGAGGTTATTGCTAGTTATGTGATTTAGCCTAGTCTAAATTGTATAACAACAAGTGGAACCTAGTTTAATTTAGGCCTGCAAAGATGGTTGTAAGTTCAAACTAGAATATAACTTGGACTAGTTCTTTAAACATAAAGATATGTTATGTTTGGATTAACTAGGGATTAATGATGTACTTCTCGTTCTATAATGCTTCTAGTTTAATCGTCGGGAGTTGCGAAATACTTGTGGTGATTAGATTAGTTTAGAATCGATATTCGGCCTAGTTCAATGTTGATTAAAAGTATGGAAGTATAGGGGAGTTTGGCTACTTTAATTCCTACAGTTAATCTATCTAATCAATCTTGGATTTATGAAATTGGAAATATAATCGATGTCAGGAAATGATTAATCTCTTAAAGTAATATGAGCATAATGTGGAATTACTTGTCCTCACTTGTAAATATAGGATAGATTTATCTTTAGCAGCTTTTAATTTCATAAAAACATTTCGTAAAACCCCCCCAAAACAATGTGAATATGTATATATTAGTAAATGACATGTATATAATAGTTGAATACTCTTAATTAGTTGAACTTGGATTTTAGGATTATATAAACCTCTCCGTGGGATCGACCCTTATTTATCGTTGTACTGAACTTAGATAATATTAATGTGGATAAAATAAGGTTTTAATTTGTACGCATAACGACACGTACCAGTCTTCTTTCCCTTTTGATTCATTTAAATTATTCAAATTCTTGTTGCTCTTAATTAGTGGGTTCTGACTAATTTCGACTTATTTATATTATTATTTGTCATATTTTGAAAACTTGAAGATTTTGGCAAATTTTGTGCATGTGTTTTTTTCCCATGCATTTAGAGAGGTTCCTATGGTGGAGGAAGAATTGTAGCCTCTCAATAACTTCTGACATATTAAAACATCCCGCTAAATAAGTAAATTCTGATCATGCCTACTTGACAAGAAAGAAGATATCACTAGTACAATAAATGCTATTTGCCGCGGTTAAAAAGTGCCATATTGCTACGGTTTTAGGCGCGCAGCAATTAAGGGGGCAGCAATAGGTATTAATTATATTGTTGCGATTTTTAACCACAGCAATATCTACAAATATTGCTGCGTTTTTTAAGCCAAACCGCAACAATATTATTATGTATTAGCTATTTAACATCGGTTTTGGGCCAAAACCGCAGCAATATGTCAAACTATTGCTGCGGTTTTGGCCCAAAACCGCAACAATAGGTCCTGGTAACCAAAATTAATTTTTTTTTTTTTTTTTTTGTATTTTGCAATCCCATTTCTAAGATTAAAATCAGGCAACAAACCAATTCACTATTCATAAAATTCGCATATGAATTGAAAATGAAATGACATATAGATCTTATTAATATATAACGATAAAAAGAACTAATTATATAAATAATACAATAGATTAAAAAGTAAAATTAAAGAATACTTACAACCAAAATAATGCATATAATAACAAACGATTACCAAACTCAAACTCGAAAAAACAGAAAAATTGTACATAATAACAGTATCATAATTCTCCATAATTACAAACAATAACCAAGCCTAACTAAAAAAATCAAAACTAAGAAAAAAAAGAACCAAAGTTCGAACCACAATAAAAGTGCAAATAAAATTAAAGGTTACAAAAAAAAAAAAATTCAGATCTGGCGGTTTTATCTCCTCTCTCCCCTTCGAACCACAACCGTAACCAAGAGACATTTAACATTTCCAAGTTGCTTACTGTAAGCATCCAGGTCCAACCATTTGACAACGAAGGGGAAAGATCCAAATAAAAAATGCCTCAAGGATGTGAGATCCAAGTTTTAAAATAAAAAAGAGATAGAAAGAGAGAAAGAGGACGACAGAGGAAGCTGTAACCACTTCGAACCACTTTGCGAGCACTTCGAACCACTTCGCGAGCACTTCCAACCAAACTTCGAATCAAAAAACAAAGAGAAATTAGAGGGAACGAAGACAGTGGTCGGCTTCGCGATCGGTGAACGACAGTGGCCGGCTTCGCGAGCGGTGGAGCGACAGTGGCCGGCTTCGTGAGCGACGACTGTCGCGGTGTATTTCCGGGGAAGAAACTGAATATAGACCGTGTATTTTCGGCGAAGAAAGAGGAGAGAGAATGCAGGAGGGTGAAGGATAAAGGGTGAAGGAGAGAGAATGCAGGAGGGTGAAGGGTGAAGGAGGGTGAAGGAGAGAGAATGTATTGCGTGAAAATGAGAGAGGAAGGAGTAGGAGTGAGAGGGAGGGGGGAGAAGGAGGGAGGCGCTTTGGTTAGATTTAGGTTTTCAGTCTTGTAACATCTAAAGGTATTAAGCGTTTATAATGCCGCGGTTTCCACGTAGGACCGCAGCAATATATTAAAAAAACATGTTTTTTAATATATTGCTGCGGTCCTACGTGGAAACCGCAACAATATTAGCTGGCCTGGGCCCCATATTTTGTTCAAAATTAATCCGTTGGACAATATTGCTGCGGTTTTTGGCGGGAATCGCAACAATATTGTCATTTTTTATTTTTTTTTATTTTTTTTTGCGTATTATATTGCTGCGTATAGGTAAAACCGCAGCAATATCACCGCAGCAAATAGCATTTATTCTACTAGTGTATGATATGCCATTTTTAATTTTTTATCTTCACTACTTTAAGAACTCTTTTATTAAGTTTATTTTGAATTTTTGGTATTCACCATATATTGAAATTTTTTCACCTACAAAATTTATTATACCCTACATTTAATTCACAGTAGTAATTGCTATAAACAAAGAGGAATTTAAATAATGAAAGAGGGATAACTTATGTTAATTCCGCCACCGAACTCCCCCGCCCCAACAATAAAACTTATCATTCTACTGCTCAAGATTTCAAAGATCTTCCTAAAGACGATCGTTTCAAAGAATTACTAGAGCATATTATGAAGCTTCTTCAGAATAATTTTTCGTCTCCTTGCTTTGTGAAAGATTGCGTTGTCGATGTATGTTCTTAACTAACATTGAAATTTGTTTTTGGGTTTCTTTGATTTGTGATTACGATTGATGATTTAGGAAGAAAAATAATGGGTTTTATGTAGGCTGTGATTTAAATCCAGTAGTGTAATTTCAGTATCATGATTTTGGTTTCACGAGGAATATGTGAATTATGACTTTATGCTGAATTGGTGTTTTAAGAAGATTACTGATGTATGTTCTGAACCTTGGTTAGTCTTTATGGATTTTTTTGATTTGTGATTGGGATTGATGATTTGGGAAGAAAACAATTGAGTTTTCGTGTTAGTTGTGATTTAATATGAATAGTGTAATAAGTAGGGAAACAAGTAATTCGGGTTTTAGATATTTTTGTTTAACGAAATTTTGTAAATATTTTTTCTTACAAATTATTAATAGATGTCATCATGCAATTAATTTAAAGTTTTATACCACATTTCGAACGCATAGCGTACATATAAGGCTAGTGATAATAAAATCGATAGGACAATTTCTATTTACAACTCATACTTAACCGAAACTACGAACGCGTAAGGTGCATCCTTTAAAATAAAGTTCAGGATCAAAGTATTTTGATATAATCTTTCCAAAAGTATAGTAGGACTTTGAATTTCAGAATGTAGTATAGTGAATAGGTCTAACAATGATCTGTGAGTAATTTACTGACTACTAGAAAATGTGTGTTCTAAGATCAAGTTTACAACTTATCTTATAACAATACATTCTATGAACTTCTTTGCACAGTTAACAAAACATCTAAAACTAGTTTAAGATTGGCACATACACTACATCATAAAGACCTAATCGCTAAGCATTATATATACTCTTCATGATATCTTTAAAAGACTCTGGTTCTAATGACTTCACTTGATTATCTTAGGAGCATTCTTGATCTTGATCCTTTTACTTTCCATTTGCCACAAGAACATTGTTAGATACACACATGCATATATCATATAGGAACATAGCCAAGGATCAGTTTATACTCATTCAAAACATAAGCTTAAGAGCCTGACAAATTTCCTCTTTTTTGATGATGACAAACAAGGGAGGTTCCTCACTAACCAAAACAACACATGGTTAAGAAAAACTTTAAGAAGTCCCTAGCATAAGGAACTTATTACCAACACTTGCAGGCATTATATCTCAATAGATATTCCCTTACACAAGGAATAGAGAACCTGCAAGCATCATACTTAGAGAATCTTTCAAGATAAAGAATTAGGTTAAATTAGTTGATAAAATGGTTTCCAAAACTCCAAGTACTCTCTCTAGACTTACTCTAGACATAACTGCTATCAGAAACATATTCCCCCCTTTTCAAGGTGTTATACAACTTCTTTTGCCCGTCTTTTTCCTCTTTTGACATCATTAAAAACCAAAGACGCAAGCAAACAACATAAGTAGATCATATCATGGAAACCAGTAGTAAATTACTAAGCTAAACATTTAAAGTTATCTAGTTTAGTAGCTCAAACAACATTCTAGAGATGTTGTGGCTATCATTGTTCCTACAGATGACAATGCAAAATTCATGACCCTAATTATCCAAAATATTACAAACTAGTAACAATCAAATTTCATAAGAAGGAATGCTTTGTAATTTGGGAAAGGGAAACCAGAAGGAGTTTGATGATAGAGGAGCAGCTATAAAAATATAGGAAAGGGAAGGAGATTATCATTCAGTAGAGTCATCCTTAGTCTCATTGCCTTGATCATCACAGCCATCTTTTAGTTGCCTCTTCCTAATTAGACTTCTGTGGAGAAGCCCTATCCTTAGAACTAGACTCTAAGGAAGATGCTTGCGTAGCTATGCAACCTTCCACTTCTTCTCAGTCCTTAACACACGAGCATCCAACCTTTTCCACTGTTCCCCAAAGGTAGAACATAGCTGTAGACACATAATTGTGTCTCCCCATTTCAGGAGTTGATGATGAAAAATACTGCGGTCTTAATTGGTCTGGTCAAGGGGGAGAGCAGTCCAAAAAGCCATCCCAAAACTATTTAGCAAAGTGTTAAAGTCCCATTTTAAGGCCCGATTAATTATTCTTGATAGTTAATTGGAATTTGAGCCCAATCCTTTGAAAAAAAACCCAATAATTAATTATTCATGATAATTAATTATTTAACTTTAATAAATAAATATTTTCAGATATTTTTGGAATTTATCCTATCAAATCAGATTTTTGGAGCTAAAGGATGAAAGAAAAATTTTAAAACGCATTTCTAAAAACAGTTGTCAAAACGTATTGAAAAGCAAGATGGTGCGTCTATTGGGTATGTTGTGTATGATACTTGTATTTTCGCGCCACGTGTCATCCTGCGCCTGGCGCAGATGGCGCGTGAAGCACACATTCCTTTTTTGTATACATGCCTCTTGATTTCAGTACGGTTTTCGGATGGTCTTTTACACAATACGCCGACTTTACACCTTTCATATTTTACGAACCTCCCTTCAATTATCTCTAGAAAATCTCCTGCCTTTCAAATCTACAAACATATATTTCTAGACATTCATACACACATATTTTCCTTCATACTTCAGGATTGCTCGTCTAGAAGGTTGTCAATCTCGTCGACTCAAGCCACAGTATAATCTGTAGTTCGTCGGTCAAACCAACGATTTTCTTCTCAAAGTAATAGAGAGATCTTTTTTCGACTAGTGCTATCGGTGCACTCCTTGCCTTAAGCCCAGATCCGTGCTGGGCTAACCTTCTTTTCGTCGCTTAGCAATTGAGTTATGAGTAACTGACTTACGCTTTCACTTCTGCTCGGGTTGTTGGCTCAGAGAAGGTTTGCTCGGGGAAGGAATAACAAGAAGTTTATAAGGTAATGCCAATTCACTGATGTCCTTGAATACACCTATGAGCCATGGATGTTGTATGGTAATTTCAACTGTGTAATGAACACAAATGAAAGAATTGGGTCTCAGGTTAGAGAGGCTCGAATGAGAGAAATTAAGTTATCTATGATTATTTTTTTAATTTAATATTTGATAACTTGAATAGAGCGGTTAGATTTGACTGAAAAATTTTAGAGCACAAGTATACAAACATGAATATAATCAACCTATTCGTGATTTATTTTATCCAATTCTCATATTGTATAACTATTGTATGGTTTATTAAAATCCAAAATTAACATAAAACTATATACCGATTATCTCATTATGAGGTAAAAGCTCTAGTTAATATATATACAGGCACACCTTGTGGGGTGCATAAGTTTTCAATTGTATATGCACATATACGACTATGATCAATTAATGAATTTATTTTCTATTTTTTAAAAAAAGTCAAGCATTTGATTAATCCTATAAACATTTTCTTATCATTAAGTCATGTAGCTACCATCATGAATATTATGTGGATAAACATCCTTATTAGATCTTTGTGACACCCTAATTGACAATAATTCTTAGAAACACCCGTAAATTATTCATTGATAGCTAAATAACCTCGTAGCATTTGTCAATGTTGATTAACACGTAGTTTATCCCTCTCACCTTATCGTAGAGATAGTAGGTATATGTCTTCTACTAATGATGTTTCAATTGAGAGAAATGAAGTTATGGATGATTATAGGTCATTCAAATACTAAACAATTTGGAGATTATTTCCAGTTTTTGAAGATAGAGTTAGAAATGAAATGCATGGAACATGGAAGTTCAGGATATGCTTGCTACTCATAAGTTGATGCATGAGAATCTTGGCAATACAAAACTTCCTGAAGCTGCACTCAATACTGTGAGAGAATATCATGTTAAACATCAAGCTCTCATTGAGTAACTATCATAAAAGGCTAAAGTGTCTGGAAAATTGGTAATGGTATGTGCTTCTACACATATGTTCTCAATCATGCTAAATGGTACAATGAGTGGATTTTTCAAGTCTACTGGTGGTTTGAGGCAAGGTGACCTCGTGTCACCATTGCTATTAATACTGTGCATGGAGTAGTTGTCAATAATATTGACAAAACTTTGTGAATTATAACAATTTTAGTATCATCCAAGGTGTAAAGAGATAAAATTGACATACTTGTGTTTTACAGATGACTTAATACTATGATGTAAGTTTGATTTTGTGTGTGTTTACTTACTGCTTAGAGCTTTCAAGTTATTCTAAGATACATCTAGTTTGAAGGCCAATATCAGGAAATCTGCCATGTATATATGTGGAATGGCTCTTACAGATAAGCAAAGAATAGTTGATGCCAAAGGCTTGGCATAACATAACTTGCCATTTAAGTGGTTGGGTGTTCCCATTTGTGCCAAGAATCTACAGCTTAAGGTGAAGTTCTTATAGAGAAAATGACAAGGAGAATCAGGGTATGGAGCGTGAGGAACCTATCTTACACAACAAGGATTCTGCTTATAAATTTTGTGCCACTTAGCCTACATATGTATTGGGCTCAAGTATTCATACTTCCAAAGAAGGTTTTGCAAGAAATAAGCAAGATTAGTAGAGCCTTTTTTAGGAGTGGACAATATTATTGTAAAAACTTTGTGTAATTGCATGGGAAATATTATGTAGCCGAAAGTCAGTTAGGGGACTTGGTATTAGAAATGTACAGCTCTGGAAAATTGCATTCCTTGGAAATCTGTCTGGGCTGTGTCAACCAAACAGGATAGTGTATGGCCACAATGGATAAGTTTAGTATACTTGGAGGAAGAAGATTGGTGGAATTATGTGCCTACTTCAAGCGCTAGCTAGTACTGGAGAAAGGTCTATAATGTAAAAGAACTATTGAAGCTTGTTTTTACACAATATGAGCTCAGTAATATGAGTACCTACTATGTTAAAGCAATCTATGACAAATTAAGTGGTGAACAAACTAGTGTTGCATGCGATATTATGGTATATAATAGGCTAGGCATCCCCGAACATAGATTCGTCATCTAGTTGGCTTTACAAGCTTACTGACGACAGTCAAGCTAGCCTTTTATGGGATCAGTTCAAGTGATCAGTGTTTAGTTTGTGCGAGATCTGCTAAAAGTCACCAACATTTGTTCTTTAACTGTACATTTAGTGTAGGTTGTTTGTGTCTTATTGAGATTTAGAATCAGAAACACAACTGATGATATGCACCAAATGATTAGAGGGATTCAGCAAAATAGAAGATCAAAGTTCCCGAAAAATGTTCTACTAAGTGGTTTGAATGCTTTAGTTTATGTTATTAATTTGTGATATGATTATATATTGTTAAAGGAGAGTTTCGTATTGTATATAGTTCTTTGTTTCTATGGTTTCCTATTGTACACTTATAGATATTGTGAAATCGTTAATGAGAAGGCAAGCTTTAAACCCTAAACACATTCTTTACAATTTGGGAGGGGATAAATTCTAGTATTGAATTAAGTGTCAACAAGATTAAGAGCATTATCAGGGCTAGAGTGCTAACTGTCATGCCTAAGAAATTTCCAGGAAAGACTATAATTGCTTTGTTAGCTTGTAATTCAGGCTGAGATGTATGAGTCCTATTGACGAGTGATGGTGGTTTACCTTGCTAAAGGTTAAGAAATCCAACCTAGTTGGTTTTCCTTCTTTTAGGTTTGGTTTAGGTTGTAACACCCCGAAATTTCTCTGAAATTTTCGCGTGTTAATTATTATTATCTGATGTGATAAATTATATTTCTATTAAATTATTTTCGGAAAGTATATATATTTATGTATATATATATTTTTACACCTACATTATTTTAATTAACTTGGTGCAGAGTTTATAATGTACGTCTTATCTTTGTGGCATTGTGTTAGTCGTATTATGTAGTTGTCTGCATTGTTCTTATAAAACGGACAATGTAGTACTTTTGCGTGTGCCGAGTGTAGAATGTGATAGTATATTACGCGTATATTTATATCACGTTGGGAATAATAATTTTTAGTTCAGAAAACATATACTTATACATATTATTTTTGAACGTTTTACGTGATGCCGGAAAATGTACATTGTACTAGTAATAGCCTTCGTACATTTTGTTATTTGTTAGTGAGGTCCGAAAATTCTGATATTAGCCTTGATATACGAAGAGTTTGGACAGCTTTTTAAGTTCCTTTTGTAACGTCGCGTTAACCAAAGGTCATCTCTTCATTTTCCTCCTTAATAGACCTCATAAACCTCAAACCATTCACCTTAATTTCTGAAAATAAAAATCAGAAAACTCTCCCTTTGCCATCCTCATTTCACACGCCATTTTCAAAGGAAAAAGGGAGGGGAAAAGCTTTTGTTCTTCATCCATATTTTCTCACACAAAAATCAGATTTTGTTACTTGTTTTCGAGCCATATTTGCACCGGTTTCAAGCGCGTTTTGGGTTCGTTGCGATTGTGTTCATAGGAGGCGGAAGTGGTGATATTTCTCAAGATCTCTAGAGGACTTGGAACCTTTCTTTTGTGAATCTTCCCAAGAAAAAAGTAACTAGCGTGTTTCTAGTTCGGTAGAGTATAGATATTGAACTTAGGTTGTTATAAATGTGTTAGAGAACGTAGTATCATGTTAGGAAGAACTTAGAAGATTATATGGTTAAAGTTTCATGTTGCTATTGTGGTTGTTTTGTTGATGGATTGGTTATTGTCGTTGTTGTTGTTATTATTGTCGTTGTGGTTGTTATTATTGTGGTTGTTGTTGGTGTTGAAGAATGTTGTTGTTATTGTCGTTGCTATTTTCGTTGTCATTGGGTTGGAGTTGTTGTTGTTATCGTCGTTGTTGTTGGTGTTGGAGATGTTGTTGTCGTTATTGCGTGGTTGAGGTTGATGGAGTTGTTGTTGTTGTTGGTTGTTGATTGGTGGGTCATGGTCGTTACGAGATTGTTGTAAGTTGGGTGTAAAGGAAGGCTGGAGCAAGCCTCGGAGGAGCGTGCGTAGACGAGCGAACGAAGCTCACAGGCCACAGAAGAGGGCTGCTCGCGACTCGCGACGGCTGCCAGTCGCGACCCGCGAGCCTCGTCGCACCTCGCGACGGGTGGTCTGCCCTGGGTCGTGATGTGGTGTCTTTATTTTTGTTTTTGGTTACAGCTTGTGGTTTTTGGCTTGGTTGGTCTTAGGTAAGTATGCTAAGGATGTTTGAGTAGTTTTTGGGTGTTTAAGTATTACGTTAAGGGTATGTGTCCTCATGTGATGGGTAACTCTTGGTTTTGAGTCTTGAACGTGCCGGTTTTGTGTTGGCTATGCAAACTCATGTTGGAACCTTGTTGGGTATGATTGGTTGAGTTCGCTCATAACTTGTTCTTATTGATGGTTGGATTTGATTGATGTGTGCTTGTCTTGTATGATTGCACGTTGTTGATAGAGTAACTCTAGGAACGGTATGGTTCTAGAGGTCTTCATTAGGAAATCCTATGAACGGTATGGTTCAAGGAGTTTGAGTTGAATTCCTAAGGGCGGTATGGTCCTAGAATTTATGCTCGTTAACCTAAGGGCGGTATGGTCCTAGGCTTTGGTTACAAACCGTGGGCGGTATGGTCCATTGGTTACTACGGGTGGTATGATCGTAGATTATAGCTATTCGAAAAGGGCGGTATGGTTCCTCGAATATGCAACGTAGGCCTTGGGCGGCATGGTCCAATGAGTCTACTCACAGGCGGTATGGTCTGTTATGTTTGAGCTTGTGGACCGCATTTGTTGCATTTGTTGCAACGTTGACCGCATTTGTTGCATGGTTGTCGTTTGTATCTTATAGCGAGTTGGTGTTGGTATTATATTTTCTGATGTTGTTTCTAATTATTTAAGTCTTATCTGTTTCTATTTGAGCTGGAGAACTGCTAGTTACTCCCCACTGATTGTGGAAATTGTTGTATCTTTGTGCAGATGGTGACGCTGTTTAGAGTGGTTCTAGTCTGGATCGGGGTGTGTGTGTTCCCCGTGTGAGCAAAGAAAGGGAGCTTGTCATAGTGGATGAGTTTCACAATCTGGACTAGGATTAGATACTTAGTTGGTTTAAGTAGCTAATTCTAGTTTTGACTTATGTATTGGAACTATGGTTTCAGTTGTCTTAGTTTTGTTTACTCTATGATTTTGAGGTTTACTTTGGTGGTGTATGACTCTTTGAGACTTTTGAGAATGAGGGTATGGGACCTCATTTTCCCTTTGATTATATGTACTGGAGTTGACTTTTGCTATGATGGTTATTCTATTTTATTTTTGTTCTACTCCTTTGAGTGGCATCTCCGTCTCTTTGAATTTCCGCTGCCATTATCTATTACTTCTCCTTATCTTAAGGCTATGTCTTCTTGGTTTTGGACGGGATGTTACAGTTGGTATCAGAGCAAAATGTTCCAGAAGCTCTGTTTAGGATGCTATTATTTTCCAGAAGATGAGTAGACTTGTGACTAGGATTACTAGTGTCTTAGATTTCAAGTCTAGAGTGTATGGATGTTACCTGGGTAGGAAGTAAACATGGGGAAACATTTTGTTTACTATGTTTTCGATTTAATGCTTGCTTATGTGATTTTGATAGACTAATGTGATAGTTTCTGTTTTGTAGTATGCCTCCACGACAACAGTTAGCCGCTAGAAAGGAAGCTGCGCGTCGTCGTCGCGTAAGCCTGGAAAATGCTTTCATCTCTTTAGCTAATAGGGCTGTTTCTTCGAGTAGTGGGCAGTCTGCTTTCGACCGGTTTGACCGTCATAGGCCCCCTACTTATGATGGTGTTGCAGATCCTGTAGCTTTGGAAAACTGGTTAAGGGAGATGGAGAAGCTACTCATGGCAACAAACTGCTGTGCTGCCGAAATGGTACCGATTGGGACGTACTATTTGAAGAAAGAGGCGGATAATTGGTGGAGTACGGTGAAGGATGTGTGTATGGCTACAGCGGGTTTTGGGTGTTCTCAGTTTTCCGCCCAGCTGAAAGAGAGTTTTACCCTGATGAGTTGCGCTGGCAAAAGCAGGAAGAATTTCTATCTCTGACTCAAGGGAGTATGGACATCCAGAAGTACACGACCGCTTCACGGAGCTGTCTAAATTTGCTGGTACTGTCATTCCCACCGAAGCTGAGAGGGTTAAGAGATATATAAAGAAGATGAATCCGAGGGTAAGGACCCTGGTGCTGTGTTCAGGGGTTACTACTTTCAAGCTGCTTATGAGATGGCCCTTAGTGTTCATGCTCAGTGAGAGAGGAAGAAGCTGTTAAGGCTGCATCTGTGAGGAAGCCTTTTCCGTCTGTTGCTCCTGGTCCGGCTAAGAAGCCGAGGTTTGAGCCGAGTTTCCGTGGTGGATACCAAGGCTCCGGTTCTAGGCAGGGTTCTGATCCGTCCAAGTGTCGGAGGTGTGAGAAGCCTTTACATCCGGGAAAGGATTGTGAGGGTGCTGCTATTGTTTGCTTCTATTGTAGAGAGCGGGTCACAAGAGTTATGAGTGTCCCAAGAATCCGAGGGCTACAGCTAAGCCCCCTGTTCCTCCTAGTCATTCTGCTCCGCCAAAGAATCGGGTTTACAGTATGACTCATTCCGACGCCGATGTTCATCCCGACGTCATCTCTGGTACCTTTCTTGTTAATTCTGTTCCTGCTTCTGTGTTGTTTGATTCTGGTGCTTCTATGTGTTTTGGTCTAATTCGTTTGCCAAGAAACAATTTGACTTCGAGTTCTCCTATTCGACTCTTATTTCTCTACCTTCTGTGGTGAGAACTACCCTTGTTTGGCCGAGTATTGTGGAGTGCCTATCTCTGTGTTGGGTATTGATCTGCCTGCCGATCTCAAGGCATTCTCCATGGTCGAGTTTGATGTTATTTTGGGCATGGATTGGTTGTTCAAGTATCGTGCTCAGATTCATTGCCGCGATCAAAAAGTGACTCTTCGTAGTCCATGTGGCAAGCGTATCTCCTATAGTGGAGTGGTGTTGAAGAAGGGAGTAAAGATCGTTCTGCTCTCAAAATGCAAAGGCTCCGTCAGAAAGGGGAGCAAGTGTTCCTCTGTATGGTGAAAGATTTGACCCAAGAAGCGAAGTTAGAGGACATCCCTGTTGTCCGTGAGTATCCGGACGTTTTCCTGATGAGCTACCGGGTATCCCTCCTGAAAGAGAAGTTGAGTTCAGCATTGACACTCCTGGTACTGCTCCTCTGTCAAAGGCCCCGTATAGGATGGCGCCTGCTGAGTTGCAAGAGTTGAAGACTCAGTTGCAAGAATTGATTGATAAGGGATTTATTAGGCCAAGTGTCTCGCCGTGGGGTGCCCTGTTCTGTTGTCAAAAAGAAAGATGGGAGTATGCGGTTTGCATCGATTATCGAATTGAACAAGGTGACTATCAAGAATCGGTATCCCTTGCCCCGCATTGAAGATTTGTTTGACCAGTTAAAGGGTGCGGGAGTATTTTCGAAGATTGACTTGAGTTCAGGTTATCACCAGATTCCGGTGAAGAAGGAGGACATTCCTAAGATCGCCTTCCGAACAAGATATGGGCACTATGAGTTGTGGTCATGCCCTTCGGTTTGACTAATGCCCCTGCTGTTTCATGGATCAGATGAACCGCTCTTTCCATGAGTTCCTGGATTCGTGTGTAGTTGTTTTCATCGACGATATCCTGGTGTACTCTAAGAATGAAGAAGAGCATGAGAGGCATCTGAGGTTGATCTTAGGTATTCTGAGGTAACAGAAATGGTTTGCAAAGTTATCCAAGTGTGAAATCTGGCTGAAGGAGGTGTCGTTCCTAGGCCATGTTATCAGCAAGGATGGAGTTATGGTAGATCCTTCAAGGTTAGAGCTGTGGTGGAATGGGAGAGTCCTAAGAATGTTTCCGAGATCCGGAGTTTCCTTGGTCTTGCTGGTTACTATCGGAGGTTTGTAAGGATTCTCAAGGATAGCTCAGCCGTTGACTAAATTGATGAAGAAGGAGAGTAAGTTCCTGTGGTCCGAAGAGTGTGAAAAAGCATTCAAGAATTGAAGAAGTGCCTCACTACCGCTCCTGTTCTACCTTGCCTACTGAAGGGGTTGGGTTTGAAGTTATAGTGACGCATCGAAGCTTGTGTTGGGTTGTGTTCTTATGCAACAAGGGAAAGTGGTGGCGTATGCATCCAGGCAGTTGAAGGTGCATGAAAAGAATTACCCTACTCATGATTTGGAGTTGGCTGCTGTGGTGTTCGCTCTTAAAATCTGGCGACACTATCTGTATGGGGTTTCGTGTAGGGTGTTTACCGACCACAAAAGCCTCAAGTACATCTTCACTCAAAGAGATTTGAATATGAGGCAGAGGAGATGGTTGGAGCTGATCAAGGATTACGATCTGCAGCTTGATTACCATGAGGGCAAAGCTAATGTGGTTGCGGATGCTCTCAGCCGTAAGTCGAAGCATTCTCTTAATGCGGTTAGAATTCCGCCGAGAGACTTATGTGATGAATTTCGGAAGCTTGAAATCGAGGTGGTACCTCGGGGTTCGGTGGAAACTCTCTGTGCTATGAGTGCCGAGCCTGCCTTATTCCAAGAGTTGCGAGAGAAGTAGAAGTATGATCCTAAGTTGGAAAAGATCCGTGAAGCTAAGGCTCAGGGCCGAGCCGAAAATTTCGAAGTCGACTCCGAGGGAGGTCTAAAATTTATGAGTCGTTGGTGTGTGCCTAATGACTTGGAGCTTAAGAAGAAGATTCTCAAGGAAGCTCATTGTACTCCCTACTCAGTTCATCCTGGGGGTGATAAGCTTTACAAGGATCTCAAGGCGAATTTCTGGTGGCCTTGCATGAAGAGGGAAGTGGCCGAATTTGTGGCTAGGTGTCTGGTGTGTCAAAAGATTAAGATCGAGCATCAGAGACCGGGTGGTTTGCTACAACCATTACCAATTCCTACGTGGAAGTTCGATTCTATCTCGATGGACTTTGTTATGGGTCTTCTGAGAGTCGCTGGGGGTAAGAATGCGGTGTGGGTGATTGTGGACCGATTGACTAAGGTAGCTCGGTTCATTCCGATGAAGAATACTTGGTCTATGGAAGAGTTAGCGGAAGCGTACGCTAATGAAATCATTCGATTGCACGGTGTTCCGAAGGATATAGTATCTGACCGTGACCCTAGATTCTTGTCTCATTTCTGGATTACTCTGCAAGAAGCATTTGGTACTAAGTTGAAGTTGAGTACCGCTTTCCATGCTGCTACGGATGGGCAGACAGAGAGGACTATTCAGACTCTGGAGGATATGCTCCGTGCTTGTGCTTTGGAATTTCAAGAGTCTTGGTTGAAGTCATTGAACTTGGTGGAGTTCTCTTACAACAACAGTTTCCATGCTAGCATTCAGATGGCTCCTTATGAAGCCTTGTATGGGCGAAAGTGTCGTAGTCCCACTTGTTGGAGTGACATAAGTGACTCGTTGGTGTTGGGACCAGACTTGATCCAAGACTTGTGTCGGAAGCCTATTTCTTTCACCGTTGGGGATAAGGTGCTCTTGAAGGTGTCTCCGATGAAGGAAGTGGCGAGATTTGGGCAAAAAGGCAAGCTAAGCCCAAAGTATTTTGGCCCTTATGAGATTCTCGAGAGGATTGGAGAGGTGGCTTACAGGTTGGCTATGCCCCCTGAGTTGTCGAGGGTGCACGATGTGTTCCATGTGTCGCAGTTGCGGAGGTATCGCAGGATCCGTCTCATGTCATTCCTATAGAGTCGGTCTCTATTGAGCCGAACATGACTTTTAGGAGCGACTTGTTGAGATCTTGGACCGTCAGAATCGTGCCCTGAGAAGGAAGGTGATATTCTTGGTTAAGGTGCCTTGGAGAAGCCAAAAGTACGAGGAAGCCACTTGGGAGACAGAGGAGTCGATGACGCTCAAGTATCCCGAGCTTTTTGTCTCAGGTATTTCCTTGTTATTTTAAGTTCGAGGACGAACTTTTTCTTAAGGATGGGAGATTGTAACAACCCGAAATTTCTCTGAAATTTTCGCGTGTTAATTATTATTATCTGATGTGATAAATTATATTTCTATTAAATTATTTTCGGAAAGTATATATATTTATGTATATATATATTTTTACACCTACATTATTTTAATTGACTTGGTGCAGAGTTTATAATGTACGTCTTATTTATGTGGCATTGTGTTAGTCGTATTATGTAGTTGTCTGCATTGTTCTTATAAACGGACAATGTAGTACTTTTGCGTGTGCCGAGTGTAAATGTGATAGTATATTACGCGTATATTTATATCACGTTGGTAATAATAATTTTTAGTTTGGAAAACATATACTTATACATATTATTTTTGAACGTTTTACGTGATGCCGGAAATGTACATTGTACTAGTAATAGCCTTCGTACATTTTGTTATTTGTTAGTGAGGTCCGAAAATTCTGATATTAGCCTTGATATACGAAGAGTTTGGACAGTTTTTAAGTTCCTTTTGTAACGTCGCGTTAACCAAAGGTCATCTCTTCATTTTCCTCCTTAATAGACCTCATAAACCTCAAACCCTTCACCTTAATTTCTGAAAATAAAAATCAGAAAACTCTCCCTTTGCCATCCTCATTTCACACGCCATTTTCAAAGGAAAAAGGGAGGGGAAAAGCTTTTGTTCTTCATCCATATTTTCTCACACAAAAATCAGATTTTGTTACTTGTTTTGAGCCATATTTCACGGTTTCAAGCGCATTTGAGTTCGTTGCGATTGTGTTCATAGGAGGCGGAAGTGGTGATATTTCTCAAGATCTATAGAGGACTTGGAACTTTCTTTTGTGAATCTTCCAAGAAAAAGGTAACTAGCGTTTTTCTAGTTCGGTAGAGTAAATATATATGAACTTAGGTTGTTAGAAATGCGCTAGAGAACGTAGTATCATGTTAGGAAGAACTGAGAAGATTGTATGGTTAAAGTTTCATGTTGCTATTGTGGTTGTTTTGTTGATGGATTGTTATTGTCTTGTTGTTGTTATTATTGTCGTTGTGGTTGTTATTATTGTCGTTGTTGTTGGTGTTGAAGAGTGTTGTTGTTGTTATTGTCGTTATTTTCGTTGTCATTGGGTTGGAGTTGTTGTTATTATCGTCGTTGTTGTTGATGTTGGAGAGTGTTGTTGTCGTTATTGTCGTGGTTGAGGTTGATGGAGTTGTTGTTGTTGTTGGGTTGTTGATTGGTGGGTCATGGTCGTTACAAGATTGTTTGGTGTGAGTGTGGGTGTAAAGGAAGGCTGGAGCAAGCCTCCGAGGAGCGTGCGTAGACAAGCGAACGAAGCTCGCAGGCCACGGCAGAGGGCTGCTCGCAACTCGCGAGCCTCGTCGCGACTCGCGACGGCTGCCATCGCGACCCGCGACCTCGTCGCACCTCGCGACGGGTGGTCTGCCCCTGGGTCGTGATGTGGTGTCTTTATTTTGTTTTTGGTTACAGCTTGTGTGTTTTGGCTTGGTTGGTCTTAGGTAAGTATGCTAAGGATGTTTGAGTAGTTTTTGGGTGGTTTAAGTATTACGTTAAGGGTATGTGTCCTCATGTGATGGGTAACTCTTGGTTTTGAGTCTTGAATGTGCCAGTCGTTTGTGTTAGCTATGCAAACTCATGTTGGAACCTTGTTGGGTATGATTGGTTGAGTTTCGCTCATAACTTGTTCTTATTGATGGTTGGATTTGATCGATGTGTGCTTGTCTTGTATGATTGCACGTTGTTGATAGCGTAACTCTAGGAACGGTATGGTTCTAGAGGTCTTCATAGGAAATCCTATGAACGGTATGGTTCAAGGAGTTTGAGTGGAATTGCTAAGGGCGGTATGGTCCTAGAATTTATGCTCGTTAACCTAAGGGCGGTATGGTCCTAGGCTTTGGTTACTAAACCGTGGGCGGTATGGTCCATTGGTTACTACGGGTGGTATGATCCGTAGATTATAGCTATTCGAAAAGGGCGGTATGATTCCTCGAATATGCAACATAGGCCTTGGGCGGCATGGTCCAATGAGTCTACTCACAGGCGGTATGGTCTGTTATGTTTGAGCTTGTGGACTGCGTTTGTTGCATTTGTTTGCAACGTTGACCGCAATGGTTGCATGGTTGTCGTTTGTATCTTATAGCGAGTTGGTGTTGGTATTATAATTTCTTATGTTGTTTCTAATTATTTAAGCTCTTATTTGTTTCTACTTGAGCTGGGAGAATTGCTAGTTACTCCCCACTGATTGTGGAAATTGTTGTATCTTTGTGCAGATGGTGACGCTGTTTAGAGTGGTTCTAGTCTGGATCGGGGGTGTGTATGTTCCCCCGTGTGAGCAAAGAAATGGAGCTTGTCATAGTGGATGAGTATTCCATATCTGGACTTATGATTAGATACTTAGTTGGTTTTAAGTAGCTAATTCTAGTTTTGACTTATGTATTGGAACTATGGTTTTCAGTTGTCTTAGTTTTGTTTACTCTATGATTTTGAGGTTTACTTTGGTGGTCGTATGACTCTTTAAGACTTGATGAAGAATGAGGGTATGGGACCTCATTTTCCCTTTTGATTATATGTACTGGAGTTGACTTTTACCTATAATGGTTATTCTATTTTAGTTTTTGTTCTACTCCTCAGAGTGGCATCTCCGTCTCTTTAAATTTCCGCTGCCGTTATCTATAATCTTTTCCTTATCTTAAGGCTATGTCTTCTTGGTTTTGGACGGGATGTTACATAGGTTGTAAAATATTACTTCATCAATCTACTTAATTAGCAAAAAAAAGTTTTTGTTATAGGAAAAAGGTCATCAAGAGTTCATATAATATTAATGTGTGTTCAATAATGAACCATGAGTACAATATATATAGCATTACAAACTCACCTTTATTAGGAAAATATTGAGTATATTCATCATATACTTAAGTGTATATATCATCATGTGTATGGTACATAAATACTATATTTTGTTTATTTGCTCATTTGCTCATTTAGAGCCTTACTTGTTTTTAGTATAGTTAGCTCATTTGGATATTTAAATGAGCAATGAATAAAAAGTAGACTTTGGATGTACCCTACTCACAACACACCCGATGGTATATGATTAAAATTGTAGAAACTATCCCTAGAATATTACTTCCTAATAATATCATCCAAATTCTTATTGAAAATAAATCATAAGATAATGTTATAAGGACTATGAGTAGCATTATATTTATTCCGATCTATGTGCTAATAGAGGATATAGAACCTCATAATCTTATGGCTAGCTTCATAGAGATATATTAACAAGGCTATATCCATATTTACATGGCTATATTTACATATTTCAATAATCGGGAGAAGAACACCTTTGTCGGGGTAAAAGAATTCTATAGAGGGAAATAAGGGAACTATATCTTTTCGATTTCTTTTTTTCCATTTCCTATCTTGAATTATGAGATCTACGCTATGTAAAAAAAAAGAGCCCCCTATTTTCCCTTTTATTAACAAATTTTAAACAATTAATTCAGGAAATGCATAAACAATTGATTTCATTGAGAAGGATATGAGTTAGCTTAAGTGGGTAGAGCGCTCCCCCTTGATCCTTGAGGTCAGGGGCTCGATCCTTACTCCCAGCATTATGTTGGGGTATTTTTATAGCATGTTATGCATGCCTTACCAGCCTATGTGTTTGTGTTTCCTACATGCTAGTACCCTTGTAGGGTTTAACTCTTGGGCTGACTTAATTTCCTAATAAAAAAATTGATTTCATTGAGAAAATGAAAAGAATCTTCTTTCTAAATGAGTGGAAGTTAGGTAAGAAATACTTGACATTAGAAGAAAGAAGCCCATGACCTAATTTAACATTAAGTCAATGAGAGTTAAGACTTGTGTCTTGTTATTTAAAAACATAGCAAAACCCTAGCGAAAAATTCTCATAGCTTCCGCCGTGTTATCCGCCCACCCCTGCTGGGTCGTCGACGACCTGAGTGTCTCCGGCTCTACAAAGGTCGTCGGCGAGCCCAACCTCCTTTCTCCCACAGTAGCCAGATGATCGGTGTCGTAAAAGGTTGTTTTTTAGAGTCGCGAAGAAGGCAGCCACTCGAAGTCGCCCGCCACAACAACGAAAACATTGGCTTCTCTTTTCTGGTTGTCGGCGACTCACCACCATCACCTGATGTTAGTAACCACGTTCTTCTGCTACAGATCTGACAACTACTGTGAGGTTATCACTAAAGCTTTACTAATTTCGTTGCTTCAATTCTACTAGCCGTAATTTTCACAAACTAGTTTATGCTGATTTCAGAGGAGTTGGTAGCTTGGTGCCTCTTTATCTACTAATGGTTTTATTATTTTAGTCTTTAGAGTTATCTTGTTATCTTAGAAATCATGAACAGTATGCATGAGTTGAAGGGAGAACTGTGCCTTTCTCACTTTGACGAGCTTGATTGTTCTTCAACTAATTGGGTCCAGAGGCTTGATTTTCTTATTAATCCTTTTGGTATCTTCGAGTATGCTTGAAGTTTGAAAGCTGAGGGTAATCCGTTTTACAGAAACAATCACATTAAGTCAGCCATTCCACACTATATTCAAGCCATCAAGTTCTTATTTTTTGCGGACGTTAATAATGAGGAGGAAAAGTCTGTGTTTTAAAGCCTAGCTTTATCTATCAATCTGAATTCGGCTGCGTGTTTTACCAAGGAAAAAGATTTTCAGAAAGTGGGTGAGTTATGCTCTCTTGTTTTAATATATGATGCTACCAATGCCAAAGCTTATTTTAGGCGAGCTGTTGCAGCTTTGGAACTTAGGCATCCCGACATAGCGTTCATAGATCTTATCCAACACTAGGGAAAAAAAAGGAAGGGCTGTGCTTTCTTTATTACGCAGCCCTTTTATACAGTAGGGCTGCGCTTTTAAATAAAAAGTTCATTAAAGTAGGGCTGCGTTTTAATAGAAAAGCGCAGCCCTTCAAATAGAAGGGATGCGCTTGTCTAAAAAGCGCAACCCTACTGTTACAGAAGGGCTGCGCTTTTTTAAAAAGTGCAGCCCTACTGTTACAGAAGGGTTGTGCTTTTTCAAAAAGCGCAGCCCTACGGTTGCAGAAGGGTTGCGCTTTTTTAAAAAGCGCAGCCCTACGGTTGCAGAAGGGTTGCGCTTTTTTAAAAAGCGCAGCCCTTCTATGGGCTTTTTTTAAAAAAAAGAATTTCGCAGCCCTCTCTCTCACGCCTCCATCTTCTCTCTCACCCTCCCTCTTCTCTCACTTCTCTCACTTCTCTCTCACCCTCCCTCTTCTCTCTCAACCTCTCAGACAAACAAAAGCGCAAAATTTACAGGTTAAATCTCGTCGGAATCCAAAGCGAAATCAACCCCCGTGTTCGAAATTACGGGTTATGAAAACTTTTTAGATATAGAAATCGTATTTATTTTCATGAAAACTTTTAGATCTAATTCTTTTAATTTGTTCGAAATACATCTTGGAAACCGTTTCGTTCGTCTTTGTCAGCTTTTGGAATTTTGATTTTGTTTTTTGGAGTCGCGAAGAAGGCAGCCAGTCGAAGTCGCCCGCCACAACAACGGAAAACATTGGCTTCTCTTTTCTGGGTGTCGGCGACTCACCACCATCACCTGATGTTAGTAACCACGTTTTTCTGCTACAGATCTGACAACTAGTGTGAGGTTATCACTTAAGCTTTACTAATTTCGTTGCTTCAATTCTACTAGCCGTAGTTTTCACAAACTAGTTTATGCTGATTTCAGAGGAGTTAGTGGCTTGGTGCCTCTTTATCTACTAGTGGTTTTATTATTTTAGTCTTTAGAGTTATCTCGTTATCTTAGAAATCATGAACAATTTGGATGAGTTAAAGGGAGAATTGTGCCTTTATCACTTTGACGAGCTTGATTGTTCTTCAACTAATTGGGTCCAGAGGCTTGATTTTCTTATTAATCCTTTTGGTATCTTCGAGTATGCTTGAAGTTTGAAAGCTGAGGGTAATCCTTTTTTACAGAAACATTGACATTAAGTCAGCCATTGCACACTATATTCAAGCCATCAAGTTCTTGTTTTTTGCGGACGTTAATAATGAGGAGGAAAAGTCTATGGTTTAAAGCCTAGCTTTATCTATCAATCTGAATTTGGCTGCGTGTTTTCCCAAGGAAAAGGATTTTCAGAAAGTGGGTGAGTTATGCTCTCTTGTTATAATATATGATGTTACCAATGCCAAAGCTTATTTTAGGCGAGCTGTTCTAGCTTTGGAAATTAGCCAACCCGACATAGCGTTAATAAATCTTATCCAACACTAGGGGAAAAAAAAGGAAGGGCTGCACTTTCTTTATTACGCAGCCCTTTTATACAGTAGGGCTGCGCTTTTAAATAAAACGTTCATTAAAGTAGGGCTGCGTTTTAATAGAAAAGCGCAACCCTTCAAATAGAAGGGCTGCGCTTGTCTAAAAAGCGCAGCCCTACTGTTACAGCAGGGCTGCGCTTTTTTAAAAAGTGCAGGCCTACTGTTACAGAAGGGTTGCGCTTTTTCAAAAAGTGCAGCCGTACTGTTACAGAAGGGCTGCGCTTTTTTAAAAAGGGCAACCCTTCTATGGGCTTTTTTAAAAAAAAGAATTTCGCACCCCTCTCTCTCACACGCCCGCCCCCCTTTCTCTCACGCCTCCCTCTTCTCTCTCACCCTCCCTCTTCTCTCTCTTCTCTCTCACCCTCCCTCTTCTCTCTCAACCTCTCAGACAAACAAAAGCGCAAAATTTATAGGTTAAATCTCGTCGGAATCCAAAGCGAAATCAACCCCCGTGTTCGAAATTACGGGTTATGAAAACTTTTTAGATCTAGAAATCGTATTTATTTTCATGAAAACATTTAGATCTAATTCTTTTAATTTGTTCGAAATACATCTTTGAAATCGTTTCGTTCGTCTTTGTCAGCTTTTGAAATTTTGATTTTGTTTTTTGGAGTCGCGAAGAAGGCAGCCACTCGAAGTCGCCCGCCACAACAATGGAAAACATTGGCTTCTCTTTTCTGGGTGTCGCGACTCACCGCCCATCACCTGATGTTGTAACCATGTCTTTCTGCTACAGATCTGACAACTAGTGTGAGGTTATCACTTAAGCTTTACTAATTTCGTTGCTTCAATTCTACTAGCCGTAGTTTTCACAAACTAGTTTATGCTGATTTCAGAGGAGTTGGTGGCTTGGTGCCTCTTTATCTACTAGTGGTTTTATAATTTTAGTCTTTAGAGTTGTCTCGTTATCTTAGAAATCATGAACAATTTGGATGAGTTAATGGGAGAATTGTGCCTTTATCACTTTGACGAGCTTGATTGTTCTTCAACTAATTGGGTCCAGAGGCTTGATTTTCTTATTAATCCTTTTGGTATCTTCGAGTATGCTTGAAGTTTGAAAGCTGAGGGTAATCCCTTTTTACAGAAACATTGACATTAAGTCAGCCATTGCACACTATATTCAAGCCATCAAGTTCTTGTTTTTTGCGAATGTTAATAATGAGGAGGAAAAGTCTGTGTTTTAAAGCCTAGCTTTATCTATCAATCTGAATTTGGTTGCGTGTTTTACCAAGGAAAAGGATTTTCAGAAATTGGGTGAGTTATGCTCTCTTGTTTTAATATATGATGCTACCAATGGCAAAGCTTATTTTAGGCGTGCTGTTGCAGCTTTGGAACTTAGCCAACCCGACATAGCGTTAATACATCTTATCCAACACTAGGGGAAAAAAAAGGAAGGGCTGCGCTTTCTTTATTGCGCAGCCCTTTTATACAGTAGGGCTACGCTTTTAAATAAAACGTTCATTAAAGTAGGGTTGCGTTTTAATAGAAAAGCGCAGCCCTTCAAATAGAAGGGTTGCACTTGTCTAAAAAGAGCAGCACTACTGTTACAGAAGGGCAGCGCTAGTTTAAAAAGTGCAGCCCTTCTATGGGCTTTTTTTAAAAAAAGAATTTCGCAGCCCTTTCTCTCACACCCCCCCCCCTCTCTCTCACGCCTCCCTCTTCTCTATCACCCTACCTCTTCTCTCTCTTCTCTCTCACCCTCCCTCTTCTCTCTCAACCTCTCAGACAAGCAAAAGCGCAAAATTTATAGGTTAAATCTCGTCGGAATCCAAAGCAAAATCAACCCCCATGTTCGAAATTACGGGTTATGAAAACTTTTTTACATCTAGAAATCGTATTTATTTTTATGAAAACTTTTAGATCTAATTCTTTCAATTTGTTCGAAATACATCTTTGAAATCGTTTCGTTCGTCTTTGTCAGCTTTTGGAATTTTGATTTTGTTTTTTGGAGTCGCGAAGAAGGCAGCCAGTCGAAGTCGCCCACCACAACAACGGAAAACATTGGCTTCTCTTTTCTGGGTGTCGGCGACTCACCACCATCACCTGATGTTAGTAACCACGTTCTTCTGCTACAGATCTAACAACTAGTGTGAGGTTATCACTTAAGCTTTACTAATTTCGTTGCTTCAATTCTACTAGCCGTAGTTTTCACAAACTAGTTTATGCTGATTTCAGAGGAGTTGGTGCTTGGTGCCTCTTTATCTACTAGTGGTTTTATTATTTTAGTCTTTAGAGTTATCTCGTTATCTTAGAAAGCATGAACAATATGGATGAGTTAAAGGGAGAATTGTGCCTTTATCACTTTGACGAGCTTGATTGTTCTTCAACTAATTGGGTCCATAGGCTTGATTTTCTTATTAATCCTTTTGGTATCTTCGAGTATGCTTGAAGTTTGAAAGCTGAGGGTAATCCTTTTTTACAGAAACATTGACATTAAGTCAGCCATTGCACACTATATTCAAGCCATCAAGTTCTTGTTTTTTGCGGATGTTAATAATGAGGAGGAAAAGTCTGTGTTTTAAAGCCTAGCTTTATCTATCAGTCTGAATTTGGTTGCGTGTTTTACCAAGGAAAAGGATTTTCAGAAATTGGGTGAGTTATGCTCTCTTGTTTTAATATATGATGCTACCAATGGCAAAGCTTATTTTAGGCGAGCTGTTGCAGCTTTGGAACTTAGCCAACCCGACATAGCGTTAATAGATCTTATCCAACACTACGGGAAAAAAAAGGAAGGGATGCGCTTTCTTTATTACGCAGCCCTTTTATACAGTAGGGCTACGCTTTTAAATAAAACGTTCATTAAAGTAGGGCTGCGTTTTAATAGAAAAGCGCAGCCCTTCAAATAGAAGGGTTGCACTTGTCTAAAAAGAGCAGCACTACTGTTACAGAAGGGCTGCGCTAGTTTAAAAAGTGCAGCCCTTCTATGGGCTTTTTTTTATAAAAGAATTTCGCAGCCCTTTCTCTCACACCCCCCCCCCCCTCTCTCTCACGCCTCCCTCTTCTTCTCACCCTCCTCTTCTCTCTCTTCTCTCTCACCCTCCCTCTTTCTCTCAACCTCTCAGACAAGCAAAAGCGCAAAATTTATAGGTTAAATCTCGTCGGAATCCAAAGCAAATCAACCCCCGTGTTCGAAATTACGGGTTATGAAAACTTTTTTACATCTAGAAATCGTATTTATTTTTATGAAAACTTTTAGATCTAATTCTTTTAATTTGTTCGAAATACATCTTTGAAATCGTTTCGTTCGTCTTTGTCAGCTTTTGGAATTTTGATTTTGTTTTTTGGAGTCGCGAAGAAGGCAGCCAGTCGAAGTCGCCCGCCACAACAACGGAAAATATTGGCTTCTCTTTTCTGGGTGTCGGCGACTCACCACCATCACCTGATGTTAGTAACCACGTTCTTCTGCTACAGATCTGACAACTACTGTGAGGTTATCACTTAAGCTTTACTAATTACATTGCTTCAATTCTACTAGCCGTAGTTTTCACAAACTAGTTTATGCTGATTTCAGAGGAGTTGGTGGCTTGGTGCCTCTTTATCTACTAGTGGTTTTATTATTTTAGTCTTTAGAGTTATCTCGTTATCTTAGAAATCATGAACAATATGGATGAGTTAAAGGGAGAACTGTGCCTTTATCACTTTGACGAGCTTGATTGTTCTTCAACTAATTAGGTCCATAGGCTTGATTTTCTTCTTAATCCTTTTGGTATCTTCGAGTATGCTTGAAGTTTGAAAGCTGAGGGTAATCCCTTTTACAGAAACAATGACATGAAGTCAACCATTGCACACTATATTCAAGCAATCAAGTTCTTTTTTTTTGCGGACGTTAATAATGAGGAGGAAAAGTCTGTGTTTTAAAGCCTAGATTTATCTATCAATCTGAATTTGGCTGCGCGTTTTACCAAGGAAAAGGATTTTCAGAAAGTGGGTGAGTTATGCTCTCTTGTTATAAATATGATGCTACCAATGCCATTTTATTTTAGGCGAGCTATTGCAGCTTTGGAACTTAGCCAACCCGACATAGCGTTAATAAATCTTATCCAACACTAGGGGAAAAAAAAGGAAGGGCTGCGCTTTCTTTATTACGCATCCCTTTTATACAGTAGGGTTGCACTTTTAAATAAAACGTTCATTAAAGTAGGGCTGCGTTTTAATAGAAAAGTGCAGCCCTTCAAATAGAAGGGTTGCGCTTGTCTAAAAAGCGCAGCCCTACTGTTACAGAAGGGTTGCGCTTTTTTAAAAAGTGCAGCCCTACTGTTACAGAAGTGTTGCGCTTTTTCAAAAAGTGCAGCCCTACTGTTACAGAAGGGTTGCGCTTTTTCAAAAAGCGCAGCCCTACTGTTACAGAAGGGCAGAGCTTTTTTAAAAAGCGCAGTTTTTTAAAAAGAATTTCGCATGCCTCTCTCTCACACCCCCCCCCCCTCTCTCTCACGCCTCCCTCTTCTCTCTTACCCTCCCTCTTCTCTCTCTTCTCTCTCACCCTCCCTCTTCTCTCTCAACCTCTCAGACAAACAAAAGCTCAAAATTTACAGGTTAAATATCGTCGGAATCTAAAGCGAAACAACACCCGTGTTCGAAATAACGGGTTATGAAAACATTTTTAGATCTAGTAATCGTGTTTATTTTTATGAAAACTTTTAGATCTAATTCTTTTAATTTGTTCGAAATACATCTTTGAAATCGTTTCGTTCGTCTTTGTCAGCTTTTGGAATTTTGATTTTGTTTTTTTTTTCCTTTTTCATTAATGGTGTTGTTGCTTGTGGCGGTTCAACGGTTGAGTGGCAACGCTTTTTGTTGTTGTTGTTTCAGCGACTTTTTGTGCCCATAAGAATGATGATGTTGTTGTTTCAGCGACTTTTTGGCAGTGCCCAATTTCACCGACTTTTGTTGTTGGCAGTGCCCAAGAACGGTATGTTGTTGTTACAACGACTTTTTGTGCCCAAGAACGATGATGAACAAGAAGAGGAGGAAGGGGCAGGATTCACAATCGCAAGCACAAGAACATCAAGTTATAGATTTTTCGTTTTTCAGATTTATAATTTCTTAGTTCGTCTGTATTTTAGTTTTAGTTTTAGTTTTTGTTTCTTTTTTTTTTCGTTCTTCTGTATTTTAGTTTTAGTTTTTGTTCCTTTTTTTTTCATTTTCGTTCTGCAATTATGTGATAACATTTTTTGATTTTCTGTTTTAGTTTTAGTTTTCCTGACCATATTCCCTATCCCCCTTTTGGATTTGGATGGTTTACTTTAAGGTTTTGCAAATGTTAAAATTCAGAAAATGCGAGATTAATATATGAGTTAAAAACTATAAAAAAAAAATTATTTCTTTTTTGGTAGGAAGGGCTGCACTTTTACCTAAAAAGCGCAGCCCTTCAAGCTTAGAAGGGTTGCGCTTTTACTGCTCAAGTAGTAGGTGAGGATGAAGTATTGAGTAAATCTTCACTCCTTGGGAAGGAGGAGAAAAGGTAGGAGAAAGGAAATCCTACCAGGGTACCACCACTATCAAAGTGGAAAAGAATCAAACCTTCTCAGAGAAGGTGACCATGAATGTTGTTGGAACGAATCACGACATTAAAGTTTCTACTTCAGTCCTGGAGTCTACATCTGGGAAAAAAACGAAATCTAAAGGGTCCTAATTCCGATATTCAAATCGAAAATTGCAGGATACCTATTTTCATATCACTCCCTCAATGTACAGGGTGATGTCAGCGGGGAGAACCTTGCATTACCATTGCTCTTCCCAAAACCAAATGATCAGCATCCGAACTTTAAATCCATCACAAAGGATGGATTGCAGCACGACTATAGATTACCATACACCCATGGAGATGAGACACTCCCCTGTGGAAGGGTACGAGCAGTGTAAACAAACTCCAATTTTCGGCCCCGATGTTGCAGCTACAAGTATGGATTCCCAAAAGTCGTATTGCGTCTCTTTGTTAGTACCTCCAAGCACCTCCTTTTGCTCGTCGGCAAAGTCTACTTCATAGGCCAACAATCAGTCTACTTCATAGGCCAACAATCAGTCTACCAGCATGATGAAGATCTCCTCTCATTTGCACTCCAGTATCAACAGACAACGTAATACGGTAAAGCATCGAAGTCCCTCTTTTTCTAAACCTTAGTTTTGTAGGGTGCGCATTGGATTCAAGAGAAGTCCATCCTGCTTTACTGAGGACGTCTGCTATCCTTGTAGGAAGAAATGTTATGCGCCCTCCCCCCTGTTTTAGTAACTAATCTTGTTCATGATAATTTCCTTATGTTTGGTTAGTATGCTCCATAGGTTATAATTTGGTTTTGTTAATGCAAGTTTCTCTGATGTAAAAAAAAAAAAAAAAAAGCCCAAAGTATTTTTTTTTGTAGTAGTAGTACAAAACTTAACCAGTAAAACTAATACATAAATATCATCACAGTCACAGTCAACAAGCTACCATACCAAAAGCAAAGGAAACCACGTACAACACAAACAAAGCTGTTACAAATGATACACCCAATAAATTTGATCAGACAATATCATTGACTTCATGATCACACGATATATCTAATGTACATTTCTCATTAACCATTATTTAAACAAAGTCAATCTTTAATACGTAAACCATAAAAGTCAACCTATATATATCATACAAGAATAAGAATTACTCTAGTTACACTATATATTGATACTCTCTCTCTATATTTATGTCTATCATTCACATTGGTTATGTCTTGTAGTTGAGGTAATACTTTAGGGCTTTTAACAAGTGGGTGCTCAGACAGACACACCTCACACCTCAAAGCAAGGACACATAGATGATAGATGTTATAATTTCTATATTAGATGCATGAAATTTTGTGTAAAAAAATAAAAAATGGAAGAATGCAAGTAATGAAAGAATGAAGCATGGCATGCATGACTTGATTGATATACTACAAACTTGATTGATCTTCTCGTTCTGATCTTTAATCTTTCCGCAAGGTAAAATCACACGGACATGCGTTTGCGTAATTGTTGGTAAGGTAATAAACGTGAGACCACGTAATACCATTCAAGAGACATAGGCGGCACGGTAACAACACATAATAGTGAGAGAGAGCAAATGCGTTAATAACGTATAAAACTTCACGAGACTGCAACGTGAAGCATTTAATGCGACTATATCAGCCACCTACTAGGTCGCCGTAGCTTGTAGCCGGAAAAAAAAGTGTGTTAAGAACTTTCACGACATTTGTAGAATTGTAGCTTTCCAAGATATGCAATGGATGGTTTTGTTCGTGCTCATTAATCCATGTGAATAATATATTTGGTATAAGGAATAATGGATATATTAAGTGATTTACAAGACTATTATGGAGCAATTTAATTGGTTTATATCTCCATTTCTTTTTGTGTTAGGATCGGTTATATCTTCTTAAATACTTATATGTGACAATACAATTTTTTGTCAACATTTGCAAAATATGACCCTATATAAATATATACCATTGTCGGGGTTTTTTACCTTTATTGTGATGTATATATTCAATATACAAATTTTTATAAATATTTAGTTGTGTAATTATATTTATATATTGATTATATAATAGAAATGTAGATAATAACGAAAAATCTATAATGTTTAATTTTTGTGTTGAAGAACGAAGATTTTTTTACAAGGAAAAACCATTTTAAACAAAACATTTTCAAATAAATTTCTTGTCAATGCTCATAACTTATAGCTCAACTTAATTTCATTATTGTAACTAGTGGCTCGTATAGAAAGAGAGAGTGACCATGCACAAACCCAAATATAAGGTTATATCCTAAAATCAATTGGTAATAGGAGAAGTCCATTACGCTTATATGTTAGTCTTTATGTCTCTTTTTTTTCAATGTGGGACAAGATAACATGTGGGTTAACACTTTAACCCAAAGGGGATATAACATGAGGTTATATCCTAAAATCAATCTTTTTTCTATTTTACCTATACGAGAGGGAAGGGGACGTAATTTGCTTGTAATTTCCTTGCAGATATCTCTATTATGTAAGCCACGGGGGAAGCTATTGTGTCCCCCTAATGAAATGTCTTTTTTATTCTTAGCTAAATATATATACATAATTGGATATTAAAATTTTGTATAATTATATCCTTTCCTAATTTAAAGATGGGTCAAAATTTCTAATAATAAACTAAATAAGCATTAACAAAGTAACTTGACATAATGAGAAAAATGGTTACTCGATAAAAAAACTACATATTTAATTTGACTACAAAACTTTACATCTAAATGTTTATCTCAATTTCTAAAAACTTTATAGATTACAGTATTTTGTATAACAATAATTATAAATCACACTTCTATAATTATATTTTGATGAAATTTATTAAGAATAAACTCAAACAATCGACGCACGTGCGTAGAAGACTATTTTCGAATATAAGGAGTTGGTTTATTAACAAGGGAATGATATGCATTCTTCCCATTCTTTTATCATCCCTTCCTCCATGAATGTTGCATTCATATAAGGGAAAATGATCCCTATCTCTCCGTTATCTTCATTTCTCCCCAGATTCCCCTAACCAAAATACTCAACTCGATTTAATGATTATTAGGGCTTATAATGATGCAAGCTCGAAATTTTGAAGCTCAACTCGATTTAGAATATCTACTTTTTGGTTCCACACTTCCACTCTAACACATACTCAATCTCTTTCAAAGCTCAACATGAAAATAGGGAAAAAAAAGTATTGCCTACATATAATCAGTCCCGTTTTTATATAAACTCAACTATATAACTTGTGACCATGATTCCTTCTAAACAGTATATAAAAAGTATAAAGAATTTAATATTGTTAAATTTGTTCAATGTGTGTTTAGTAACTCAACTTTTATTAATATTTGTTACAGTACAAAAAAATTAAGTAATAATATAGCTAAAAAGAATTTATGACATATAATATTTAAAGATAATATAAAAATATAAAGTATATAATTATAAAAAATGAAATAATTCTGATTTCTAAACATAAGGTTTGAATTAATTATATAAAAGAACTAATAGAAAAATTTGTATCTCTTACCACTTTTCGAAAACGAGTTAATTGTTCTTGGATTTAATTTAATTTTTTATTATCTCAAGTCAATCTCGATGGAGTTGAGTTTTAATTTATATGATTATCAATACATTAAATCAATATTCATGAAAATTGGAGTTTTTTTACGGCATGAAAATAGACTTCAAAGTACATAATATTAATAAGTTCTATACTTACAAGTTACAACCACATATGACATGTAATTGTCCCGGATTCATTAATGAACACGGATATTATGAATGTTTTATTCAATTTATTTATACAAATATACTAAAAGGAATTCCTATCAAAGGAACGAAGTCAGAAGATAATCTCTCAAAACTTCAAATACACATGTTTATGATATCATTTAAAAGCAATAATAATGTGTAATTACTTGGATTTGAACACATGACTTTTGAGATGAAATGTGATAGTTTAAACACCAATCCATACAATTTTGATTTTTGATGTTTTAAACTAAAAACTTAATAAGTTCCTATATATAGTTATATGTAACTATACAAATATAAACAAGCTTTTTGATCTCTAACACTTTTTATCCCTAATTTCTTGAAGCTTTTTTAAGCAACTTTTTTATATCATCGTTCATTTTCCAATTTCGAATTAGACAGAATACAAAGAAAAGCTAATAATATCAATTCTGAAATTTATGAATAATAATTAATTTGATAATTGTAAGTGACCTCACCTGAGCTAAAATACTAGTTCATGAAATAAAAAAACAGTGCTGATGAAACTATTACATACTTTAATTTCACTCAGATGATCTTATTGAAATAAAACAATGAGATGTATTGTAAGTTATAGGTTCATCACTGAAGTTACTTTAAATCAAAAGATTTTATTCTAAATATAACAGTGATTTCAATGTAGGTTATAGGTTCATCAGTGAAATTTTAACTCTTATTTGGAGATAATTTCTCTTGGTACGCTTCCGTCATCCTGAAACAGATGGTGAAATGTTTGGCCAGAAACTAGGGAAAGTATGATTTTTTGGAGGAATTTACAGTTTGCATTGGAGAGGCTAACAAGAACGACTGATGTTATGAACAACAAACTAATTAGCGAATGCATTATTTTTTTGACTAGAATTAAGTTCAACGTTTACTTTCGTCGAAAAAAAGCTTACCAATGAATTTATTATTCAGATGTACTTCTTACGTTCTTTTTCTCTTTCAGCTATCGGATTTTTACAATTCACCTACCACTCTTTAATTATATATTGTAATTTTTACATATGGAAAAATATACTCTTGTGGAGTGATCTTGTTAGATTCGTATCGATATATATTTTTAAAATATTAAATTTTTGTAATTTTACTAAAATCTAATGAAAATATTATTAGTTAAAGTTATAAATTGACAAGCATGAAAGTTGCAATTTAGAAAAAACGAAGCCTAATACGCAATGTTGCAATGATAGTAGTATAAGTTATCTAATTCCTCCGTCTCAACAAACTTACTACATTAACTTTTGGCACAAGTTTAGGGAAAATTAGATAGTACATAAAAGGTCATCCATCCGTCCAATAATACAATTCTTGTTTACTTATAAGGTATCTCAAAATATAAATCCTATTTGTATTTTCAATCAACAATAATGCTCAAAATACCCTCATGAAAGTAATTTAATTCGCAAATTATCCCCATAATTTTGGCTCCCAATACACCATTATTAATGAATAAATGAGATCTTTTACCCCATTTAACTTCTCTACACATTAAACCATGCAACATTAAATGTTCAGTTTTTATTTTTTGCTATAAAGAAAAAAAAGTAAGTGTTTTCCAATAAAAATGAATCTATTTATCCAAACAAAACAAGATTACACTTACAAATAGACAAAATTTATATTATGAGATGAGGGGATCAGCATTAGTTAGTTATTGGAAGGATATGGTCGGGCCTAGGGGTGATAATGAGTCTGACAAGCTCGCCAGCAGCTCGGGCTCGGCTCAGTCAAAGCTCTGTCAAAGCTCGACTCGTTGAAACTCGGCTCGAACTCGGGCTCGACTCGAGACTTAAACGAGTCGAGCCGAGCTAGGCAAAGCTCGTGAACAGCTCGATTATTATTTTATATTAAAAAAATTATATTAAAAAAATATTTTACATTAAAAAATTTAATACAAATTTATATTTTAATTTAGATTACAAATTATATATTTTAATTTGTGATCCAACTTCACCTCTACTCCACTAGGCACTAAAGTCCCACATTGGTTAAGAAAACAAGGATCAACCTTATTTTCTTTATTTTTTTTTTTTTTTTTTTTTGATTGGGAAATTAAGTCAGCCCAAGGGCTAACCCTACCAAGGCTACTAGCCTTGTAGGAACTACCAGCACATTGGCTGGTAATGCATGCAAAGCATGCTAAGGAAATACCCCAACATAATGCTGGGAGTAAGGATCGAACCCCTGACTTTAGAGATCAGAGGGGAGTGCTCTACCACATGAGCTAACTCCTCATCCTTAACCTTATTTTCTTTATAAATAGCTACTACTACTTCTTTAAAATTTAATTTTGTATCTCCTCGGTTGGAAAACAAAAACTATACTTTATTTTCTTCATAAAGGGAATGAAGTATATTTTTAAATATTTAATTATTTAATACTTAAACATTTGATAATTGTTTATTTAAATGCACTTAAGAGTGTTATTGGTACAAATATGCTTTTATTTTTCATATAACATCAAGAAATTTTAAACTTTAACAAAACATGGAGTCCCACATTGAAATTTTAACAATCCTAGGAGGGATTCCAAGTTATAAAAACATATGTAAACAAAACAATGAGTCTTACATTGAAATCTTAGCTAGGGAAACCATGTTATAAAAGCATAGGTATAATTAGTTTTTTTCTTTAACAAAACATGGAGTCCCACATTGAAATTTTAGCAATGCTAAGAAGGGTTTCAAGTTATATAAGCATATGTAGAATGAATTTTGTTTATCTTAAATAAAATATGGAGTCCCACATTGAAATCTTAGCAATAGTAAGAGGGAAACTAAGTTATAAAGCATGGGGATAATGAGTTTGTTTTTCTTTAACAAACCATGGAGTCCCACATTGAAATATTAGCAACTCTAAGAGGGAAATCAAGTTATAAAAGCATATGACGGGTGAGTGAACAAGCTCACCTACCTTGTACTTAACCTATAAGATTGGGCCTACCAGCTAAGTGTTGATGTGGTCCTACACGGTTGGGCTTCGAGCCGAGCCGAGCTCACTAGTTGAGCCTAAACGAGCTCATGAGCCGAGCTCGAGCCGTAAATTATAATCACGAGCTCGAGCCGAGCTCGGCTCCCCCAAGCTCGGCGAGCTCACGAGCCGAGCCGAGCCGAGCCCAGTACTATTCAGGCTCGGCTCGCTCGCTAAGCAACCCTAGTCGGTCCCAGTAAACTTAGAAGAAAGAAAAAGTAGAGTGAACAAAATCTGTCAAAAAATTATAGTTTTTAATTTAGGCTATGTTTAATTCACCTTTTTTTTTGCTTATTTCAGATCAGATAAGATAAAAAAAAAATGTTCTAATTAGATCAGATCAGATTAGATCTGATCAAATCATGCTTATATTTTAAAAATCATTATTACTATTAATACTATTATTTACTAGTATATTTGTTGAGAAAGATTATTATTGTTGCTGTTGTACTTATTAATTATTAATATTGGTAATTATTATTAATCTCATTGTTATCATTATTTTAAATTATTTTATTGTTATTTAATAATAGAAAACTAAAAGCCACGTGTTAAGAACATAAGATTGACGCAAAAATAAGATATATATAAAATATGATAGCTCAAATTCATGACAACGAAACTACTAAGTTTGTATTACATTTCAAAATAAGCTAAGTGCGAGATATAAATTATAAATTTAAATTCGGTATACCTCTTCCTACCGAATTTCAAATCTGTCTAGCTATCTGGCTTGGGTTATAGAATTATTTTTAGTAATAATTACTACTATTATTATGATTATAATTATTATTGTTGTTATTATAAATAATAATAATAATTATTATTATTAATAAAAATTGTGTAAAGGTTGTGATAGAAATAAAATGATAAAAATAGTAATATTGTAAATAAGATCTTATAATATATTGCATAATACTGAATTACAAAGTAATAATATAATAGTAATAATATATTTTATAAAAGATTAGATCTTGTAAATATCAGAAAAAATAAGTTCAGATTATATCAGATCAGAAAAAATAAGTTCAGATCAGATCAGATCAGATAAGTTCAGATCAGAAAATTTCAGGTGAACCAAACATAGCCTTAAAACATTAAAAAAAAAAAAAACCTTAATTGTAAGCCAAATAAATTACCCCAAAACATTTCTATTGCACAAACCTAATCTATATCTCCTACTTGAAAACGACGACAAATCATATGGTGGTCCAATAGTCATATGTAATGTGTATGTATCCCTTTATAGCACGTCTCTTTCGTCCTACCTTCTTCTTCATTAGATTAGCTTCCTTATAAATATAGAAGTCCTTGTATGGCGGTTGTCCAAATCAACCAAACACAGCCACTAAGGAAGACCGCAAATACCCAAAAAAGCTCACACACACCATGTCACATATCGCAGTTGAGAGGAACAGGAGAAAGCAGATGAATGATAATCTCAAGGTTTTACGTTCTTTGACGCCTTCTTTTTACATCAAGAAGGTATATATACCCTAACCCCTTTAGTACTTCCGTATATAGTATGTTTCATTTTTTTTTTCTAGAAAGCCGTAATCGAAATATTTTCAGATAATGGCTCACGATTGATGATGAAAAAAACCTAGCTATGACCTGTAACCTACCAACCAATAGCATATCTAAATCTTCATAATAATGTTTGCTTTTCTAATACCCCCATATTTTATCCTTGTTGGATTAGAAAATAGATGTCGTAATATATAGCATGTAATGGCTAGGGCTAAAGTTGCAGGAAAAACCATATTCGTTTGGCCAGACATTCTGTTTGAGATCCTTTTCTTAGAAAGAGAAAAGGATATTTCAATAGGAAAATTAAAGTTTAACGAATTTTATGAGTATTTTTGTCAATTTTGGAATTCACCAGTTAGTGCCAAAACTATAGTAAAATTTGCATTCTTAGACAAATGCATGGTAACAAAACTTAATATGAGATTTGGCTCTTAAGACTAGAAACCCATACTTCACCATTTTATCCCAAAAAGAACTTACTCCATATAACTATAGACTTCTAGAACCCACATACACCTTCCCTCGTAACATTTCTCACTCTTTGTTTCCCTCTGTCAGTCAAATACGAAAAAAAACACACACAAAAACTTCAAGATACCAAGAGATCAGAGTACAGTTGTAAATGCAAAGAGATACACTAACAAAAATTAAACTAAAATTAAATGGGTATAAGGAAGAATTTTAGAATACCCTTATCTTAAGAGAAAAATAATACTATTTTTCTTGCAACAATTTCCTGAAAAGGAAATAATTAATTACTTGTAACACTTTCTAATTTTCGTGTTCCTTTCACTCTATCTCTCTCATCATATCGGCACTCTTTTATTTTATTTTTTTTCCTCTCTAGCTCTCTCCTACCCGAATTTTGCATTGAAATTGATGGAAAAAAAATGTTGCAAGTAAAAATAATCCATGAAAGAACATGATTTTTATGTTTTTTGTTAATAAATAAAGAAAATCTCTGAAACAGCACCCAAAGATTCATATTTTTTTGTGACAAAGATCCAATGTTGCTTGTACTAATCTCACAATAATGGAATGATTTCAAGTACCTTGTGGATATAAAAGTTGAAATAACTGACCCGAATTATACTTGATTGGTTTATTTGGCGACAAAAATTCTAGAAATATCAAGTAACCTTTACTACCTACTTCATATACCTTTCAATTCTATGCTTGGAAAAATTATTATTGAGCATCAGTCTCATATTACGATTGGAAATATCAAGGGGGATCAAGCATCCATTATAGGTGGAGTAGTAGAGTTTATTAAGGAGCTGCACCAAGTTCTTCAATCCTTGGAGTCACAGAAAAGGAGGAAAAGTCTGAGCCCTAGCCCAGGTTCAGGTCCAAGCCCGAAGCAACTACAACCTAGCCCACGTCAACTAGCAAATGCCAATATCATCACTAACCATTCCTTTCAATTTGATGGTGGCAAGGAGTTGGTAGCCTCCTGCAACTCTCCGGTTGCAGACGTCGAAGCGAAGATCTCAGGATCTAATGTTGTGTTGAGGGTAATATCGAAGAAAATTCGTGGCCAATTGCTGCGAATAATAAGTGTACTAGAGAAGCTTTCATTCGATATTATTCACCTGAATATTAGCAGCATGGATGACACTTTTCTCTACTACTTTGTGGTCAAGGTATTTATACTTTCCCTATCAGTATTATTCTACCATTCATTCGGCCACAATATCTTATGTTTTTCTCCGTCTCTTTAGTTTATCTTTTAGTTTTTTCTACGTCAAAGTTAGTTCATTAAATTTTACCTTATTTTTTTTTTTTACTTATATATGAGATAAATGTTATCATATGTTATTTTGTTAGATTCATTTTAATTGGTACACTTAAGATATCAACTAAATATTTGATATTTTTATTATTATGTTATGAAAGATATTAAATGGTAGAAAAGATATATTTTGGAAAAGGTGAAAAATCAAAGAGATAATCTGACTAGTAAATTTATAGGATATACAATTATTGTTTGTGAATATTATGTGGTTACTATAATAATCTTCTTGTATACTTGCAAGAATTATTAATTGCGCCAAAAGTAAAAATAATTATTAAGATTTTTAACAACTCGTCAAAAAAATTTCTGCTTTTAGGGGTTGTGACTTAGGAAAGAGTGATACTAAAACTAATATGAACCCGGTGCACACTAATTAGTGTGCACCCGATCCATATCACGTGAGTTTAGGATAGTGTATATTGATATGATATAGTATATGTTAAAATGATATAGTGTATGTTAAAATGATATAGTATATATGTTAAAATGATATAATGTATGTTAAAATGATATATTATGTGTTAAAATGATATAGTATATGTTTAAATGATATAGTGTATGTTAAAATGATATAGTGTACCTATGTATAATATAGTATATCTATTTTTGATATAGTGTATCTATTTTTGATATAGTGTATGTTTCTGTAATGCGTTTAAGTAAATATTTTCCTATAGATATAGTGTATCTAGTTATGATATAGTGTTCCTATAGGATATAGTGTACCTAGTTATGATAAAGTGTACCTCTGTATGATATAGTGTACGTAGTTATGATATAGTGTATCTATTTTTGATATAGTGTACCTATATATCATATTGTATATCTATTTTTGATATAATGTATCTATTTTTGACATAATGTATAAGTGAGTACTTCTTAACCGGTCACGTGCCTGGGCGTGGTCCACACTATTTTTAGTGTGAACCGGGTCCATGCAAGGCGGATTGACTTAGCTATCAAAACAATGTAAGTGAGGCTGAGTTCATCGATTGCATGATTTGCATGCAAAACGTTGAAGATAATATATGGAGCTCTATCATCTCTATGGTCGACCATATATCAATATTCATCCATTAAATCGTATATGCAAATGTCTGTAACTATTTCAATATTTTACAAATTCATGGTGTCAATAATTTCTAGAATCCTCTATCTTTTATAAATTATATAGATCAGTTTGCTTTGGTCCCCTAATATATCTTGTTACAGATAGGGCTAGAATGTGAGCTGAGTATGGAGGAACTAGCAGCTGAAGTTCAGAGAAGCTTTTGTACCATTAACACTATCAGTAATATTACTGAGAAATAGGGCATAAATGTAGCAGAAAATTAGTGGACATTTGCTTTGCTTTCTTTGTCCTTTTCTTTTACTCTCTCCATATGGAATAGTTATAGTATTCCTTTTTCCTTTTTTCAGTTATCTTGAGGTATAGTTGTTTTTTTATAGGACATTAAGATACTTTTCATTTTTCAACTTTGCACCTAATCAATATTTGTTTTCTTTTTTCTTTTTGACATACCCAATATGGAATAATAAGTAACTTTTTTCACGTTTCGATTTCAACTATGTTGTAGTTTTTATGATTATAGTTTCTTATACATACGATGATATCAACCATCTCAGAATCTTTTTATGCTTATTCGTAGGTTAATTTGTGAAGAACCTGTGTTATTACACAGTTCTAGCTTAGAGATAAAATTATTAGAGAGAATTTAGGAGAGAAGAATCTCATTGTATTAATCTGAAATATTCTTTCTTACAATCAGTATATATACAAGATACTAGAGAAGCTTGTAAGAGAAGCTAGCTAACAGAATTGAAACTAACTCTAACAAACTCTAACAAACTAGAGCACGTGTCATATAAATATCTAAGATGATGAATCATGCTGATTGATGATATCAGCCTCTTTACACCCCCTTTCAAGCTGGACTTAGGACGATGAGAAACAAGACCAAGCTTGAGAGATAAGAAGTTATGCAGAACCAAGAGGCTTTGTCATGATATCAGCCAGTTGTAAGGAAGACTCACGTGATGAAGATTAAGAAAACCATCCATGTAATGGTCTCTAACATAATGACAATCAACCTTCAAATGTTTTATCCTTTCATGAAAGATGGGATTTTCAGCAATGTGCTGAACTGCTGTATTAACACAAAATAAATTAATAGGCTTAGGAACATAAACTTGAAGATCTTGCAATAAAGCATCAATCCAAACAGCTTCACTTGTGGTGTGACACATGCTACGATATTCTGCTTCAGTAGAGCTCTTGGAAACTTTTTTTTGCTTCTTAGTTTTTCAAGAAATAAGAGAAGATCCCAAGAATACACAATAACCTTTGAGAGAACGGGCAGAAAAAAGGACAAGTGCCCTAATCTGCATCATTGTAAGCAGTAAGAGTAGTATGATTATGAGAGGAGTAGAAAATGCCAAAGTTAATAGTGCCCTTCAAATATCTAAGAACATGCATAGTAGCCGAAAGATGAGTAGATCTATGATCACTTAGAAACTGACTAAGTTGTTGCACCACAAAAGTAAGATGAAAATTCCTGAAATTGAAAGAAAAAAACACGGAATGAATGAGCTAGGAGTCGACCCGCTCTGATACCATGTGAAGAACCTGTGTTATTACACAATTCTTAGAGATAAAATCAGAGAGAATTTAGGAGAGAAGAATCTTATTGTATTAGTCTGAAATATTCTTCCTTGCAATTAGTATATATACAAGATACTAGAAAAGCTTCTAAGAGAAGCTTGTAAGAGAAGCTAGCTAACAGAATTGAAACTAACTCTAACAAACTCTAACAAACTAGAACACGTGTCATATAAATATCTAAGATGATGAATCATGCTGATTGATGATATCAGCCTCTTTACATGATTTCATTCTATATCTCGTCTATCATCTTTTGTTTTATAATGTACTGGATGTCTTGTGATTATTGCTACTTATTACTGACCCAGGGACCTTGTCCAAAGTGCCACTACTATATACAATGGCCGATCTTCAACAATTGTTTTACCAAGGATACAAGGGACGAGTAGAAAAAATAAAAGTTTAATTCTAAAATTTTAAAGGTGAATAGAATATTAATAAAAGCGCATCGAGGTTTAAATATACTGTTATCAATTAATAACTATAAAGTTATAGTTAATGTAATTGTTTTAAGTCACAACACTTAATATTTAAGCAACTTTGTCCATTTATATGTTTGACTATTATCAAATCTTCAAATAAATTGAAAAAATAGTTAATAAGTAATGTAACTTTCTTATTTATCTAAACTGAAATTGCCACATTGTGTTAACTTTCTTAATTTGGAGTAATTGGCCCATCAAAAAGTAACAATGATTTTTTTTATTGGTCAAGCCGAAAAAAATTATTTTTTTCACTTTTTTCCTTTTTTTACATTTTTTTGGGTAAAATGTAAGCTTTATATTGCCAAAAATGCGCTAAAAGCCTTCAAATACAGCCCTACACATTCAGCTACAGACAACACTCACAAAAAGGAACTGTTAACAAACAGACAACCTCCTAATTAAGAGTCAAAGCACCAAACCACTCTTTATCAACATTACTTCAACTCATATTAAACTTACTACGGACTCTAATACAAAAATCCACCTAAATACACTTAATAACAATTTCTGGCCTAATTACAGCTGCATTCCAATCTGCATCATTCCTAGCTTTCCATATATGATAAACAATAGCAGCAAGGCTAGCATAGCTGGTCTTCTGTTCCTTCTCACTTTTTCCTGCTGACAAAGTAATTCTCAAGCTCTTTGTTGGTGATATGGAACAAATTCATGATGGCTTTGCAAATTTTCTGACTTAACTCACATCTAAATCTAAATGATTACATGACTCCATTTATTGACCACGTGATTACACAAGCAGTATCATTACATAACCCAACTTTCCCTTATTTTGAGCTTCCCAAAAGCAGCTTACCAAACAATAAAAGAGTGTTTGGGAAAAATTACACTATTCCAAACCCAATGGTACCAGTTTACCTTCTCCTATTCCTTAGTGAGCCAAGTATAACCCATCTTGATACTATACCCTTTCCTACCATCTAGCCATTGATTACCATTGTAAGCAGTTCTCATCTGATTTTTCACTCTACAAATAATCTTCCAAACCCAACTTGCGCATCAATGAGCTTCATACTCCAACCAATCTTCCTCCTTAATATATGCACTGTGAACCCATCTTATCTAGATCAAGTCTTCCTTTTGAGAAATTTGTCATGTATATTTCCGAATAACAACTATATTCCATAAATACAAATCCCTAATGACAAGTCTTCCAAACTTTATGGGTTAACAGATCCAATACCAAGCAATAGGCGATGCTTGTTCAAATAAGTTTACCATTCCATAAGAATGCCCTGCAAATTTGCACAATTTTATACAAAACACTTTCTAGTAAAAGAAAAACTTGTGCCCAAGAAGTTTGGCGACGTTGTGGACAATCAACCCACTAAAACTTATGGTGACGTTGTCATTAGTTTCATGTGCCTTCAGTTTCAAGGATATCAATAAGCATTGCTAACTTTTGTTTACAACAGTGAGAACATGCTTTGAAAATGTTTAACTATAAATTTGAGCGCGGTATCTGAACCCTAGTACCAAATGGCATAACCAAAAGCACAACACATATATGCTAATTAGGGGGTGTTCATTTAAACCGAAATCGAAAAACCTTACTGAAATATCAAAAACCAGTCAAAATGGGTGGTAACTGTACCAATTATGATTTTTGAGTGAACAGTTAACCGAAATACCGAAATATTTTTTTTTCTCTATTTAATTATTGTGAAACATCTTCAAACAATTACATTCATTCTAATATTTGCTACTAAGCTACAACAATTAGAGGAAGTATGCGATTATTTGGAAACTCTAGTACTAATATAAACACTATAATTAGGAAATAGAGTAAATTGTTAGTGTTAGTTATGTTTTCCATTAGAATTATTATCTACTTACAATACATTTTATATTAGAATATATATATAATATTAAAATATACGCACAAAAAAAAGTTAAAAATATATATGTAAATTAATTAAAGCATAATAGTATAACTTAAATAGCAGTTAATGGTTAACCCAAAAACTGTACCAAAAAACGGTTAACCGCTTAGGCGGTAACTAGTCTAAATGGTTACGGTTCGCAAAAAGAGTAAATCGAAACTTCTAGTTACCGAATCAAAATGTTGTTTCGGGACGGTTAACCACCAATGAATACCCCTAATGCTAATATATCGAGTCAAATACCACCATATCACAGAAGGTAAAATCTATGATATTCTGTACATAAAGAGGATTTTCCACAGGATCATTTCCAATGGTATCAACTTTGCACACCTAATTTTTTGCCACATGTCAGCAGCTTGCTCTCTTTTTGCTACTGAACTACCCTTAGGAACAAGTTCCTGATTTGCTGCCAGTTTAAGCAGCAACATCGGTAATGGTAGGACATCCTAATAGAAACTCCAGTATATCATGACCAAATGACACCATAATGATCAATGGCAATTGTAATTTCCTCCCTCGCTTTCTCCATCTCTTACATTTAAAGATCCATCTGTTTGAAGCACTCACAAAAAAAAAAGCCATTAGTTTGAAAATGGGAGTAGCTATTTGTGGAATATGGAAGTAACCTTATGCGAGAAGACAAGATTTCCTTGTCCACTCCATGCTATTTATCTCTCCTTAACTAACTTTTCTTATTTCATACACTATAACTTGTGAGTTTGAAAACACCACCACAAGAAAACTTGTTAATTCCAAATACTAATGCAATAATAAAGATGTATATACAACATTCTACAAATGCATAACATAAAACATGTTTAGTAAGCAAATAACAATGGCGTTAAAGGTTATGAATTTTAGTAAGGTTGGAAAGAAAAAAATCAAGCGAATGTCCATGATGATGTGAGTCCATTCCAAAGATGTGTTTTTCTTCATACATTTGGATTACCATACATTACCATTTACCCCCACATAGATGTGGTATTAAGCGAGAATGATAAAAGTCACATGTTTGGGGATGAGGCGATTTTCCATTATATAATTGCCATTACTGCAATTTGGTGACATACACTTAATTACAAAGGTTAAGTGGGGGAAGTGATATCACATCCCTTAATTACATTGGAAAGCATAAAAGAATAGTATGTCTCTAACCCCAAAAAAAAGAAATGTATTAATTATTTTTTTTTAGTTTTTTTGACAGCAATGTATTAATTATTGAATTGGTAGATTTATAGTATTTAGCAAACGACTGAATCGGTAGAATTTGAACCTGAGAAACCTATTATTGGTGGAAACAAGAGTAGAATTTGTCAAACACTCAAACTCTAAGATACTTAAAAATATGTACTTGAAATTGACTAAAAGACGTTAGCGGAAATAACGTCACGAAGATTATGCTACTCTAGAACAATAAATAAAGGTAAAATCAAACTGAAATTTTCATAGCTTCCAAAGAATTCAACTCAAAGTATTATAGTTCTAAAACGTAAAGGAACATCCAAAAACATAGTCAACCACAACTTAACCAAAAACTACGAGACATGCAAGTCTCACACAAAATCTCAAATAAGTCAAAATACCTTTGAGACCTAACATTATATAAGACTCTCCATTTACTAGTGGAAAAATAAGGAAGGGCTACGGTCAAAACAGCCAGCCTTGCACGCCCCTTGCCCACCCCCAGCACACCCCCTGCCGGCCCCAGCCCCCCACCCCAGCCCACCCCTGCACTCCCTCGTGCCAGCCCTGTCAGGCCTGCCCACCCCCACACCTAGCCCACCCCCAGCCCACCCATGC